>NC_081180.1:211068140-211165522 GCF_029867415.1 Vicia villosa | reverse complement strand
ATGGCAATTTTAGTAATGAATGGTCAAGAGTTATTGCACTATATTTATAATTTTGTTTGATATCTTTTTATGTTATTTAATGACATTGATGTATTGGTTTTAGCTAAATGAATTTGCAGAGTCTATGGTGTGACTATATCTATTGAGAACTAGTATGTAGTATGATTAGTAAAAGTATTTGTATTCGTATGTAGTATGATTAGTAATAATTTGTTGTATCTATTATATTGCAATATGTGCTCATGCTTATCTATGTGTGTGCACTGATAAAGCATATATGTGAATGCTTGTTATATGCTCATATGAGAATTTAATATAACGTTGCGGTGTTTGTATGTTGCAGTTGATCATGTATCACTACAATGTTCATTGTATGTTAAATATCACTTTCTTGATTATTCTAAGCTATTATGGATGCTCTATAACTTATACTATGATATATATATATATATATATATATATATATATATATATATATATATATATATATATATATATATATATATATATATATATATATATATATATATATATATGAGAAATGAGAACAATGAATCACATCCATTAAATTTTGATTTGTTGATTTTAATGGACAGGATTTGTTTCTCTTTCTATGATCCTTAATATTTATTTTAAATCCACATAGAAAAAGAAACCAATCCTGTCCATTAAAATCAACAAATCAAAATTTAACGGTCGTGATTCATTTTTCTCATTTCTCATAATAACCAAGTGTTCTCACTTGAGTCGTCCCATATATATATATATATATATATATATATATATATATATATATATATATATATATATATATATATATATATATATATATATATATATATATATATATATATATATATATATATATATATATATATATATATATATATATATATATATATATATATATATATATATATATATAAATTTAATGAACAATAATTGATCAAATTCTATGATAATGAATGAGATTTAACCTAGGACCATAGTTAGGTGAATATGATGAGTAAAGATAAACTTAGGTTATGATGAATAACTCAAGTTGTGATGCTCGATTATTAAAGATACCTCAGTGTGTACCCATGAACGAGTAGTCACTTGAGATGAATTATTCCATCTACGAGAGTGTCTGAATGGCATGTATGGGGATGATAGTCTATTTGCTAATTAATGAGCTTTGTATGGAAACGTGTTAGGATAATGTGATTGATGAGTATAACCACGTAATGATTGATAAGAGTAATCATGTATTCGAGAATAACCATTTTTCATGCTTATCCCGAGTTCGACTCTTATGTAAAGTTGTGATCAGGATAGACAAGCCATTGATTCGTAAACCTCAAAGTGGATTAGAGTCCCATAGAGGAATGAACTTCAAAGTGCATTAGAGTCTCATAGAGGATCTTCATTTAAATTAATCTTTATCCTTGACTAACACCTCTTGTTTTTAGAGTGTTTGTGAGATATTCTAGAACTGTTCATTATCTTCATCCTTAGTCTTTTTCCATTGTTGAGGATCTTCATCTCTAAAGATTGATTGATAAGGGAGACTAGTGTAACATTAGGGTATCTAATATTTGTGTGAAGTTTGTTGCTTGTTGCAGGTGCAAATATCATTTCTTGAATGCAAATTGGTATATGTTGTTATTCATCAAGAAGAGAGTTTCAGTATACTCACTCCATGGAAGACTTTGGTGAGATCAAGTATCATTTATCTGTAGGGAGGAGGTGGAAGTTGTTCATCTTTAATGGACTTAGAGAAAGATTATTCGCAAACAAAATTGAGAGTTGTCTAACCCTTGCTTGGCTAATGACATTCGCTCAAACAAGAAATCAGCGGGATCAAGTGAATTGCCACTTACAAATACTTGGAGCAAGTTATTATGGACAATAAGGTTATTATTAGATCAAGATCTTTTAGAGATATTATTGTTGACTCCTTGCTCTTTTTTTGTTTTTGATATTTTTTATTTTTGCAAGAGTCGCCACCGACTTTTATTTTATCCAACATTTAGGAAAGGCATAAAAGAACAGGAAAGACCTTTTGACAGATTTTGGGTTCGGGGGGTTGGTTATACAAAGGGAAGGTTTTAAGCACCCTTTGTATCCATGGTTATCCATGGGCTCTTAATTGCTTAGCTCACTTTTGATTTAAAAATAGAAGAAGTGAAGATGACGGAAACATAAACAATGCGTCCAAATGGACAAAGAAAAAATAGCAGAAGCATAAATAATATGTCCAAATGGACAAAGAGAAAATAGCGGAAGCATAAATAATATGTCCAAATGGACAAAGAGAAAATAGCAGAAACATAAATAATATGTCCAAATGGACAAAGAAAAATAGCGGAAACATAAATAATATGTCCAAGTGGACAAAGAAAAATAGCGGAAACATAAATAATATGTCCAAGTGGACAAAGAAAAATAGCAGAGATATAAATAATATGTCCAAATGGACAAAGAAAAAATAGCAGAAATATAAATAATAAATCCAAATGGACAAAGAAAAAATAGCAGAAATATAAATAATATGTCCAAATGGACAAAGAAAAAATAGCAGAAATATAAATAATATGTCTAAATGGACAAAGAAAAAATAACAGAAATATAAATAATATGTCCAAATGGACAAAGAAAAAATAACAGAAATATAAATAATATGTCCAAGTGGACAAAGAAAAAATAACAGAAATATAAATAATATGTCCAAGTGGACAAAGAAAAAATAACAGAAACTTAAATATGATAAATAATAAAATAAAGCATAAAGCAAGAAATATAAAGAACAATATAATAAAATGCGGAAATTAAAGTCAATTGTTAGTATGTTAGCACGCGAATCATCTTGAAGCTAGTCAAGTATATCCACGATGTTAGTGAAGATCGATGTGAGTGAATGATGATCTCAGATTTAAAGTTAATGAAAATTTATCAGAAGCTTGATAGAATCATAGCGACTACACGATAAATTTCCAAAAGTCTTAAATCAACTGCATACAATCTCTGCCATATTTGATCTTTTATTCTGATTCGGGACAAAGGAAAAAGATAAGAAATAATATCAAATAATATACAAAAATAAATATAAAACAAATTAAACTTAATTCATTCTTTTTGTGATTTTTTTGGAATTGATTTTAAGTTAATTAACAAGCTAATTAAACAAATAATTAAACTTAACAAGAAAAATATTATTTTATATGTCAAAAATTAGATTATAAAAATATAAACCTAAATCTAAAAGGAAAATATTCTTGGAGTTTTTTGATTGGTTGAAAATAATTAAAAAGCAATATTTACATTACTAATTAATTAAGCAAAATAAATTAATTATGAAGAGAAATAAAATATTTTTATGTTAAAAATTAAATAAACATTTTATCAACTTAAAACTAAAATTAAAACATTTCTTTTTTTGAGAAATTGAAAATATGCATAAATATGGAGTTTTTAATTCATGAACTCCTAACACTACTACATATTAAAAATTACATTGTATTTACTCTATGATGTCCCAAGAGTGGAATAGAGTGATTGAAATTGATTGAAAGTGGCTATTTGAATGAGCCTTGATTTTTACAAGTTTCTTGAAACTTTTGGAAAATATAAAACTTATGCTATGGCTTTGGTGTTTGTTGTTGTGCTCTCCTCTTGTTCCTCCCTTTTTTTCCCCTCCATGAATGAAGAAAATGAAGCTCTATTTATAGGCAAATGATTTGATCTTGAACTCTTGCAAGTTGGAATTTTCATGATTGATTTTGGAAAAGAATATAAAATGGAATATTTTTTCAATAAGTGCATTTGCTTAACCATGGTTAAAACACTTAAGTGTTATTCTTTCCAATCTCAAATATTATCTTGAAGCATCTTTGAATTAGTCTTGATTGGCAACCATAAGCATCTTTGATAATATCTTTGAATTATCTCACTTTAATTGAATTTTAAATAAATAAAATTCAATAAAAAATGAAATAAAAAATGTCATGAACCATGAATAGGTTGTGAATATCTTTAAACATATTAGAATCAAGATTGAATCACAAAAGAATTGGCCTTTTTGAAAAAAAATCAAATTTTGGTCATTACTTGTTTCATGCATTCTTCCAAAAAAGGTCAACTTCATCAAGGCATATCTCCCTCAATTTTGATCCTATGAAAGTGTTCTTGTACTTTTTGGAAAGCCCAAGATGTCCTCTACAGGTCACTTTGGAAGCGTTTTTGCATTTGGAGAAGTTATCTTGATGATATGGGCTTTGACAAAAAACTGCTTTTTGTTGACTTTGAAAATGACCTGTAATGTTTTGGCTTATATCTCTTAGGCGGAAGCATTTCTTGACCTCGGACCCAACATCAAAGTTGTAGAGAATTGATTTTCCTTGAGAATGAGCTTCGGTTGTAATTTTTCTGATGAACGAGTAGAGAGTTATGGCTGGTCAAAGTTCAGTTGACTTTTATGTCAAAAACCTTAATTTTGCAATTTTGAGTTTTGTTGATTTCTGAACTTTTCTTGATGAATTATGATCAATCCTTGATCAAATGATGAATATTACTTCAAATAATTGATGTTGACCGAAAATCTTGATTTTTACTGCAGTTGACTTTTTTCAAATGAACCGCAGTTTTGCGATCTTTCAATGAATCAAGGTCTTCTCTTCAATTGAATGACATGAATGATCTATAATGTTGATTTGAAGGCCTTTGAATCATAATTTGAGTCTTGGAATCATCTCCTGATTAAAAGTCAATCCTCTGGTGAAATTAGGTCAAAACCCTAATTTGGTGCTTCAGGCGATCTGGAGAGTTGTCTGCCTTAAACTGAGCCATCCTTGGACTTGAATATTGATTGGAGGAACCTTTGAGTCTTGAGATAATGTTGAACCTCTTGTGGGCCTCAAAACCCTAATTTCTTCAGCTTTCTCTTGATCATTCTCCTGTTTTTAACACACAAGCAACAAACTCTTTTTTTCTTTTTATTTTTTTGTTAGTAAATAAAAATATGCATGATGATAAATGATAATGATAATGATCATGATACTTAGAAAAATGATGGGATCTCAGAGGTCAAAAATTGGGGTGCAACAGATGCCCCTATTTAAGTTTCTTCTATCCGGAGATGTGAAGATTGGAAATCTTCGTTTCGACGTGATTGAAGAGACTTAAATATATATAAAAACACAATTTTTGAACCTGAGATGCAATGTAATGCTTATGATTATGAATGCATCTGATTTCCACGAGATGGAAACAGGACACCACAGGGGAGAAGTAAATAGACTCCGTTGGGGAAAAGGTATGCGTCATCCAGGGATATAATCGGACTTCACAAAAGAAAGAAACAGTCAACAGAAGCTTTCAAGAGTAAAACGTGAAAGGTGTAACACCCTACTTTTCCCATGAATTAATTGTAAAATAACAAAATAATTTAACAAATAAATCAGATTCACACAAGTAGGAATGTCACATCCCGTAAAAAAAAACTCATGAAGTATCAAGTCACTTCATCTTTTATTGCTCGACAATTAAATTAAGTAGCGGAAGTCCAAAACAAAACACTTCAATGGCTCCGAGGCCTTAACAAAATAAATCCCACCATCTCATGGTTTTATATAATCCAAAAACAAGATACGTAACAACGAAATAAATAAAACATCACAAGTAAGATAATCCCATATTCCCCGTGTTACGTATCAGAGCAACTCCTAAGACTCGACCGAGCAACACAAGATCCATGCTTACTCAGGTACCTGGATTATCTGTACTCCCGAAGAAGCACAGACATAACAACAGAAGAGGGGTGAGAATTACATTCAAATAATAATTGGTGAATATCACATGCTAAGAAAAGTATTCACAATTAATCCAACAATCACATGTTCAAACAAATCACGTAACCACATACCGCACATTCACTATGCACAATTCATATTTCATTTATGTATGCAAGTGATTCACCTATCACGACTCTATGCATGCGGTACCAACACAACCAATACGGTTCAATTATATGAACCCGATTCCCGTCGGAATCCGGATAAGCCTTAATCGTTCCCCTGAATTATGACTTATCTCCACACAACTCCCACACGGAGTCCGGATGAGAATAGGCACCCATCATGGATTCCCACCTAGACTCATCTCCACATGACACAACATGAAACGCATGACATATATTATGCATACGAAAATATTATTAATGCATAACACACGACCCACACCGATCACACGTGAGTCATTTGCTCACCGTAATTCTCACTAGAATTACCATCTCTGTCCCAAGGCTGTTCACAAACAACAACAATCTCTTCACATAAGCATCAACCACTTATCATTGAATAATTTACACAATATTCTATGTTTTACCGTTTTTCCTATCATTACTAAATTCATTATATTTAATTAATTGATGTAACCACGGTTAGTTACAAACCTCTCAACTATATATTGAATTTATTTGGTTAACAGTCTATAGAAAATAATAATAGCTACCGCAGCGGTCGTCACACATTGATAGGCACTAAGAACACATGCTGTACAATGCTAAATGAAGTCATGATATAAGCAAGCTATTAGTTAAAATGGATAAACATTCATAAGGACATGCATTAATATGAATATATAAACATGAAGACTCATGTCTAATTTCAAACTACAAGGTTAAATATCATAGAGACATGCATTATATAATAATATATGGTACACTGTTGATCATAATAGCTGAAACAATAAGTAATTACGATACGGCATCGTCATATAATGATATAAATACAATACACATCTAAGCATAAAAATTCAACACTTTATGTCTAATAATAAAGAATAAATATCACTTTATTTTGGTGTTGTATGTGACTACTTATAGAATCATACTCATGCTACATCTAAACACACATGAGGACTACACTAGTAGGACAAATATATAATGATCCATGAACAGACGTAAGCAAGCAACAGTAACAATCACTAAATCACTAAATATAAGACTTATTTCATAGCATACCTAGGTATAGAACAGACTCTATATTCTGTTCCGAACAGTACCACTAAATCACATAAAGTGAATAAAATGACCTAGGTAGCATATTGGAATCACGGAATCAAGGATTATATTCGGCGTTCAATTCTACCAGACTAATACATACTAATTCATACCAATAAATCACCAATTTCAAATTTGGAATACAACAATAACACATCCAAAACAGAATTATACGACTCTAATAGGAGAGTAAGGACCTTTCTTCTTTACCCCATCATGAAATACACACACATTTATATCCCTTTCTCCCCCTTACCTTAGTTTAAAGCTTTGATCCTTCAACAATGGTAGAATCTCCCAGTCTCCCTCTTGCCCTAGCTTCTCTTCCTTCTCTTGTTTTCTTTTCACGTGTTTACAATTTTTCTAACCCTATTCCAAACTCTCCCTAAATATATTTTATTTTCCTTAATTTTAGTCATAATAACAATAAAAATATTACTAATAAAATTAATATTAATAATAAAAAACAGTAATTTATATATCCCATCTTTTACTAATTATATTATCAATATAATATTATTCTAAGGTTTTTAATTAAATTAATCAATTAAGACTAAGTTCACACACTCACCCTTACTACATACCCTTAATTATACCAATATAATTTCACAATCAAAACACACAATGACTAGATATTTAAATGGGGTGTTACAAAAGGAACTTTGGACAGGAAATCAACAGAGACATTCAGAAAGAAAAATCTATGGAACCCACATCAGAAATAATTCAAGAGTAAAACATGAATGAATTTGGAAAGGAGTATAAATTGACAGAGGCATTCAAGAGTAAAACATGATTGAACATCATTACAGGCAATCAAGACTAAAACATGATTGAATAGTATCAAAAGCAATCAAGAGTAAACCATGATTGGGTAACATCATAGGCAATCAAGACTAAAACATGATTGAATAGTATCAAAAGCAATCAAGAGTAAACCATGATTGGATAACATCATAGGCAATCAAGACTAAAACATGATTGAATAGTATCAAAAACAATCAAGAGTAAAACATGATTGGACAATATCAAAGGTCATCAAGAGTAAAACATGATTGAACAACATCAAGGGTAAAACATGATGGAATATAAATAAAGATCAATCAAGAGTAAAGCGTGATTGAATAATATTAAAGGTCAATGCCAAGTAAGTTGGATTTTGATCTCAAGGTAAGATGTTGAAAACAACAAGACTTGTAAAAATATAAATGAGCATGAATTTGTTTCTATGCATGATGTTGAATTTTTTCTATGCATGATGAATGCTCAATGCAATGTAGTTATTTATGACAACTGGGATTGACTCTTTTGTGAGGCAAGATTGGAGCTTTGATTCCTCAACACGAAAATTCTACCAACTCTGCTTCGGAGGATGCTTGAACAAACTTCTTGTCACACTGATAACTGTATTAAACAAATGATCCTTTGAGAAGGACTGATAAACTATGCTTGGGGATTGCTGAAGAAGATTGCCCCTGATTGAATAATTGTTGCAAGCTAACTGATCATGGCTTCAGTTGAACTATGTTGGGGATGAACTGATCACAGATTCAACTCTTGAAATGAATGTTGGGAAGACTTGCCATAGTATACATCTTGAAGAGGATATTCTGATCAATAAATCTTGATTAAACATATGAACAACAGGATCTTGAAGTAACGTGCCCTTGATAGGATCACTGACCAAGTTTCTCGAGTGCTTGAACTTCCTAGAAGATGAGTGCTTACTTGCAAATAAAATGTTCATTCAAGAATGGTAATTTTAATGCAATGCTCAAAACATATTTTTTGAAATTAAAGTCACTTTTAGAATGATGTTATATATGTGTAAAGCAAATGGAATCACTGGTCAAAACACAAAGGTTAAGACAATCAAAGTAAAAGATAAAGCAAAGATATGGTATCAACATAAATGATTGGTAAATCTCTTGGGAGTCAGCTTACGCAACCTTGTTATAGTAAGCTTTCAAAATAAACCTTGCTTCAATTAGGGCTTTTGAAGGTTGTAAAGTGGTCAGGTTCACGGTTTAAAAAAATAAAAGGTATAAGGCTCAAAAATTTTGTAACCCACCCCATCTTCGTGATGATCTTCAGTCCTAAACTCAGTTAATTCAAAATATGCATTCAGGTTCCAAGAGACTTCTGGAATTTTACCTGTTGTAATGATGATAGTTCACAAGCCAAAAAAACTTAGAGATGGCAGTCACTTCTTCCTTTTGATAGTCACAACATTTTGTGGTTCAAGAATTTATTGACTTATCTCTTCTTTTTTCCTTCTTTTGATATCCCTAACTTTTGCCTGAACTGTTTATTTTGAACTTACAGTCAGCGGGATGCCTTAATTTTTGCCTAAGCCTTTTTTTGATTTTGACTTAGAAGGTTTTTCGTTGATTTTCTTTTTTGATACTTTTTTTTTCCTGAAAGATAGTGACTACCTTGCTTAATGATTATAATGAACCATCATCGACTTTTGCTCGGCGTTTCCAACATTTCTTTGATATAAGCGGAGGAAAGCTTGTGATTAAAACACTTGTTAAAAGGTGCATTGAATGATTCTCTTAAAATAGAATGCACAACCAAATTAACTGGGAACTACCCTGCTCCGGGTTAAAATGTGGGTTATTTCGACAGAAAGAAACACCAACTTCTAGGCTCAAAGGGGTTGACGAGGGATTAACTTCCTTATTTCTCCAGTGTTTGGGAATTGAAACAATGCTTGTACATCGTCAACAAAGTTTTATTTGAAAGCATACAGTTCAACAACCTGGGTATTTCGTTGTCATCATCTTCCCTCCAATCTTTGCATAAAACACAAGTTTGATAGAGAAAGCAAAATGGATTTTTTTTTTTGTAAAAGAAGCATAAACATAGACATAGTAGATGAAAATGAATTCAAACATACGATGCTCATTTCATTAAAACTAACATTCAGGAATGAACAAAATTTTAAAAGCAAACAATACAACTGAGGAAATGCAAACAGTAGGGAAACATCTTCTAAATCATGGCCCGCTGCCCCTTGATGGAAAGGAAAATGAATATCAGACCGAAAACCTTCTGGAAGAGGATTCCGAGGAGGAAGAATCAGCTTGATGGTAGACAGATAACTTCAAAGATGGAGACAGACAAGGATAAGTTACATGGATAACTTGGATGTATGTATGCAAAAGATGCAATTGTTGTTTATATTTTTTTTTTAGTTTCAAAAAACTTAAGATATTAATTTGCAAACATTCAAGCATTGGATTAAAGCATTGATCAAGTTATCATCAAAATCAATCATCCATTTTGGTGGATTAGAGTTTTCACCCCATCAACACCCAAGATCCATTGAGTTTGATGAAACTTACGATGTTTACAAAAAAAGACCTCTGAGTTCATTGGAAATCAAAGGAAAAGATTTTTATGAATGTATGAATGCATGAATGCCACATATATAGAAATGGTAACACAAACATGGTGCACATAAGGTAGGTTCCAAAGTTCAACGTCACGAGCATGAGGTTAAAGAACCAAACATGGGATAGTACTAAGGGTTAATCACCTGCACAACATGTTCTACTGATACGTCAGAGTCCGCATTCTTCTTTCGGATATTACCGGCTTGCACAACTGAACTTGTGAGCTAGCAATATTCTCAAGAAAAACTCGTCTGAGTGTGGCTCTCCGCATGACAACTAATCCAAGTCTTCACCTGAATAGTTTCTGCGCCACAACCTAATAAGGCAAGGATGGGTTGGGGTTCTACGGCCAACTCAGCTTCTACAGTTCAATGAAAGCAATAATGTCTTCGCTACGAAACATGCTAAACATATATTACCAACAAGGAACCTCCACTGAGCGGAAGGATTCTCACGTACGCCTGTACATGACTATACCCTCCACCTAATTCTTATGTGTACTTAATCCGGGTTAGGATTTGTCCATAATGTATCTCAAGTGACGGAACCACACATATATCCAGAATAGCAAAAAAATAACAAAATAAACAAGTATAAGCAAATATTAAAGTGATCAAAAACTCTAAGGTAACCCCTCTTTTAAAAGATTTTTCAAATCCCCAGCAGAGTCGCCAGTTCTGTAAACTCGGTTTTTTGAGCGAACTGACTCCTTGCTCTTTTTTTTGTTTTTGATATTTTTTATTTTTGCAAGAGTCGCCACCGACTTTTATTTTATCCAACATTTAGGAAAGGCATAAAAGAACAGGAAAGACCTTTTGACAGATTTTGGGTTCGGGGGGTTGGTTATACAAAGGGAAGGTTTTAAGCACTCTTTGTATCCATGGTTATCCATGGGCTCTTAATTGCTTAGCTCACTTTTGATTTAAAAATAGAAGAAGTGAAGATGACGGAAACATAAACAATGCGTCCAAATTGACAAAGAAAAAATAGCGGAAGCATAAATAATATGTCCAAATGGACAAAGAGAAAATAGCGGAAACATAAATAATATGTCCAAATGGACAAAGAGAAAATAGCAGAAACATAAATAATATGTCCAAATGGACAAAGAAAAATAGCGGAAACATAAATAATATGTCCAAGTGGACAAAGAAAAATAGCGGAAACATAAATAATATGTCCAAGTGGACAAAGAAAAATAGCAGAGATATAAATAATATATCCAAATGGACAAAGAAAAAATAGCAGAAATATAAATAATATGTCCAAATGGACAAAGAAAAAATAGCAGAAATATAAATAATATGTCCAAATGGACAAAGAAAAAATAGCAGAAATATAAATAATATGTCCAAATGGACAAAGAAAAAATAACAGAAATATAAATAATATGTCCAAATGGACAAAGCAAAAATAACAGAAATATAAATAATATGTCCAAGTGGACAAAGAAAAAATAACAGAAATATAAATAATATGTCCAAGTGGACAAAGAAAAAATAACAGAAACATAAATATGATAAATAATAAAATAAAGCATAAAGCAAGAAATATAAAGAACAATATAATAAAATGCGGAAATTAAAGTCAATTGTTAGTATGTTAGCACGCGAATCATCTTGAAGCTAGTCAAGTATATCCACGATGTTAGTGAAGATCGATGGTGAGTGAATGATGATCTCAGATTTAAAGTTAATGAAAATTTATCAGAAGCTTGATAGAATCATAGCGACTACACGATAAATTTCCAAAAGTCTTAAATCAACTGCATACAATCTCTGCCATATTTGATCTTTTATTCTGATTCGGGACAAAGGAAAAAGATAAGAAATAATATCAAATAATATACAAAAATAAATATAAAACAAATTAAACTTAATTCATTCTTTTTGTGATTTTTTTGGAATTGATTTTAAGTTAATTAACAAGCTAATTAAACAAATAATTAAACTTAACAAGAAAAATATTATTTTATATGTCAAAAATTAGATTATAAAAATATAAACCTAAATCTAAAAGGAAAATATTCTTGGAGTTTTTTGATTGGTTGAAAATAATTAAAAAGCAATATTTACATTACTAATTAATTAAGCAAAATAAATTAATTATGAAAAGAAATAAAATATTTTTATGTTAAAAATTAAATAAACATTTTATCAACTTAAAACTAAAATTAAAACATTTTTTTTTGAGAAATTGAAAATATGCATAAATATGGAGTTTTTAATTCATGAACTCCTAACACTACTACATATTAAAAATTACATTGTACTTACTCTATGATGTCCCAAGAGTGGAATAGAGTGATTGAAATTGATTGAAAGTGGCTATTTGAATGAGCCTTGATTTTTACAAGTTTCTTGAAACTTTTGGAAAATATAAAACTTATGCTATGGCTTTGGTGTTTGTTGTTGTGCTCTCCTCTTGTTCCTCCCTTTTTTTCCCCTCCATGAATGAAGAAAATGAAGCTCTATTTATAGGCAAATGATTTGATCTTGAACTCTTGCAAGTTGGAATTTTCATGATTGATTTTGGAAAAGAATATAAAATGGAATATTTTTTCAATAAGTGCATTTGCTTAACCATGGTTAAAACACTCAAGTGTTATTCTTTCCAATCTCAAATATTATCTTGAAGCATCTTTGAATTAGTCTTGATTGGCAACCATAAGCATCTTTGATAATATCTTTGAATTATCTCACTTTAATTGAATTTTAAATAAATAAAATTCAATAAAAAATGAAATAAAAAATGTCATGAACCATGAATAGGTTGTGAATATCTTTAAACATATTAGAATCAAGATTGAATCACAAAAGAATTGGCCTTTTTGAAAAAAAATCAAATTTTGGTCATTACTTGTTTCATGCATTCTTCCAAAAAAGGTCAACTTCATCAAGGCATATCTCCCTCAATTTTGATCCTATGAAAGTGTTCTTGTACTTTTTGGAAAGCCCAAGATGTCCTCTACAGGCCACTTTGGAAGCGTTTTTGCATTTGGAGAAGTTATCTTGATGATATGGGCTTTGACAAAAAACTGCTTTTTGTTGACTTTGAAAATGACCTGTAATATTTTGGCTTATATCTCTTAGGCGGAAGCATTTCTTGACCTCGGACCCAACATCAAAGTTGTAGAGAATTGAATTTCCTTGAGAATGAGCTTCGGTTGTAATTTTTCTGATGAACGAGTAGAGAGTTATGGCTGGTCAAAGTTCAGTTGACTTTTATGTCAAAAACCTTAATTTTGCAATTTTGAGTTTTGTTGATTTCTGAACTTTTCTTGATGAATTATGATCAATCCTTGATCAAATGATGAATATTACTTCAAATAATTGATGTTGACCAAAAATCTTGATTTTTATTGCAGTTGACTTTTTTCAAATGAACCGCAGTTTTGCGATCTTTCAATGAATCAAGGTCTTCTCTTCAATTGAATGACATGAATGATCTATAATGTTGATTTGAAGGCCTTTGAATCATAATTTGAGTCTTGGAATCATCTCCTGATTAAAAGTCAATCCTCTGGTGAAATTAGGTCAAAACCCTAATTTGGTGCTTCAGGCGATCTGGAGAGTTGTCTGCCTTAAACTGAGCCATCCTTGGACTTGAATATTGATTGGAGGAACCTTTGAGTCTTGAGATAATGTTGAACCTCTTGTGGGCCTCAAAACCCTAATTTCTTCAGCTTTCTCTTGATCATTCTCCTGTTTTTAACACACAAGCAACAAACTCTTTTTTTCTTTTTATTTTTTTGTTAGTAAATAAAAATATGCATGATGATAAATGATAATGATAATGATCATGATACTTAGAAAAATGATGGGATCTCAGAGGTCAAAAATTGGGGTGCAACAGTATCAACGTATGAAATTATCGTTTGATAGTTCGTTGTAACCAAAATACTTGTATCAAACTTATCATAATAGTAGAAGATCATGATTATTTACCAATGATTTTTAACACCATTGAAGATTGGAGTAGTTAAAGCTAGTACGAATGACTAACCACTATATATCTCTTTGGATCTTTTCGCCTTCCATTATCAATTTTAATTTTCTTGTACTCATTAATTTTGTTATTGCATTAGTGTATTGACTGTATGTCATATAAGTTAGACATTGCTTACTGTCATACCCCAAATTTGTCCTACCCTATTTATCTGGCTTACAATTCATAAACATACTTCATTTAGGTCATTCACCCAGCAAATGCATTCATATCATTGATATTGTTCAAAAGATGGCAAGAAATGGGTTTCTATTGAAGAGAATTCCTGATCAGGAGAAGAGGGTCTGAGGTCTAATCATGTGGCATCATCCTTATTTTGAAGGTATTATTGAATTAGGGTTTCCTCATCTTCAGCTAAAGGCATTGATTGGAATGTACAAGTTTGAGATTTATCTGGCCTCCCTGGATTAGGGTTTTTGATCAAAGTGAACAACAGTTGACTTTTTGGTCAACACTTTAATCAGGAGCTGATTTTATAATGGGAGATTGCATGAGATGTATGTGGAAGTATTCAATTGATTGCCATTGGTTAGTAGGTTGATTAATTAGAAAATTCATCAGGGACTGAAAAAGTCAAATAGTTGACTTTTGGATATTTTGGTCAAAATCAGGCCAATTATTCAAATGTTGACTTTTGGTGGAAAATGGGCCAAGAAAAGTCAAAGGAATGAATAAAATCAAGAAATAACCAAAAATTGCCAAATGGGGAAAGTTAGTTGAAATGTGAAGTTTCCATAAGAGGAAAGTTCTATACTTAGGAAAATTTTAAAGAGAATCAATATTGGTTGGTCAGCTGACTTCACCACCACTTTACATGTGGATAGATGCATTGTATCAAAAAGGTTCAACATCAAAGTTGTTCTTCTCATGGAGGAGAACAACTTTGTAGTTGGGCACTTTTTCATTTGAAGCCTGAATCAAGAGTTATGAAGATTGGAAGTTGGAAGATTATCACTGAACCAGATCAAGCTGCCAGGCAGATTTTTCTCACTAGCGCATGCAATACATCAAACACCTGGCATGCCATTTTGAACGATAATTTTAGAGGATTACAAGCCTCCCCTAGATTCAAATTCAGTATCAACGTCCTTTCCTCCATGCCATCTATCCAAAAAGCTAGGTATAATTGATTTTGAGTGACTATTCGTCAAGATACAAGGGATTAAACTCATGCAGATGGAAACATCATATTGGCAAGCATCAGACAAGGCCTCGCCCGTGTGTAAGCTGCAGTTGTGGATCATCATGTTGCAAGGAAATATGAATGATTTCTAAGTAATTTCTCTTAATCCTTCCAACAATAAACTAATTCCATCATATGTTAGCTTCAATATGAGACCAAGAAGATTTCGCTTGAGCCATTGCTTGGTAAATTATAGGCTCGAGAAATTCACAAATTGAATTTGAGGGGATATCACTGTTGACTTAGAATGCCTTCAGCCTTGATCAATCACGAGCAAGCTTATCCAAGGCGAAATTTCATGCAGTTGAGATCATTTTCCCAAGAAATGCTTAACAACAATCTTTTGCAGCTCAATGCCCATTTCCATTTTGATCAAAAGACCTCCTCTTGATAATGCCTACAAGTCAAGATATATGGGTACAAAGGTGATACCATGAAGAAGTTTGCATCTTGGTTTATTAAGCTATGAGTCATAGGTGAGGGCATTTGCATGGGAAATTGGAAGTATGCAATAACACCACCATGACCATGCAAGAGGTTGCACACGTGAAAGATAAAAGGAGAGTTACCACAAATGGAAAAAACGTGTACACTAAGCATAAGAGAAGTCATTAGCTACTGCATATTCCACGATACAACCCATGCAACCTCATTCACACTATATAAACAAGCAGTCCTTCACAAACTCTCACACGATCCATTCTCCATTTTTCAGTTTCACACACCTCACTCTCTCTTCTCAATCCTCTCTCTATTCTTCAACCACCATAGCCATAACAATCTCACAACTAACTCCAACAAACTTCCATAACCACCTCTAACAACCATAACGGTCATTACTCTTCACCAATTATCACCATCATCTCCATCTCAGATCCACAATCATCATCATCATTTGCAATCGCTAAAGTTTGTGGATCTTCATCATCTTGTTGCGAGTCTTTAAGAATTCTGCAGATCTGAGTTTATTTCTCAGATTGAAGACACACTTTGAGGAGCTATTATCATCATCATCATCAAGGAGCTTAGAGACTTGCAGAGTTTTCTTTCATCTTTTTTTGATTCAAGATCCAAACAGGTAAGCTTCTGGATCCTCTTAGCATAATAGATAGCATGCCATAGATTCATGTACATTTGTATTCAATTGTGGATTCTTGAAGTTTGATTTCTGTTTGCATGAAATGATTAATGTTTGTGCGTTTGAATTTCGTAGTTAAACTCTACATAGCATGAGGATCGTTTTGATATACTTAGTGTTGCTTTTAGTGGAGATTATTGAAGTTAGGATTTCCTATTTAGCTTTGGTTAGAACAATAGAGGAAGAATCAAAGAAAACTAAGCCCGAATTTGGAATTAAGGCGAAATTCTGAAGAGAAAGGTGTCAACTTTTTGTATTTCTAGAAAATTTGGTCCACCTCCGCCATTGGGATGGCCGGAGAAGATGATCGGTGTTAGAACAAGAATTGTTCTGATCAATATTCTTAGTTTTGATGATAACAATGTATATTAATTTTGCTTAAGACAATGTGGTACTCTAATCCTATGCATTTTCCATTTCAGGAAATATATAAAGAGTATGCACAATTCAGCGCAAGAAACACTGACTCAGAAGGTTCAAGTATGCAACATCAGAACATGCTCTCGCAAGACATCAGAAGATGGTCAAGCAGAATCAGAACATGGTCTATTGAAGCATCAGAAGAACTTGAGATCAGAAGCAAAAGCACTGAAGTTCATATGGTATCACGCAAGAAGCACTTCAAAGTCAGAAGACAAGAAGATGCTCTACACCAAGCTGTTTGACTCTGATAAATTCAAACGTTGTATCAACAAACATCGGATCAGAAGCAAGTACAAGATGGCAGGCTACGTTGACTGACAAAAGGAACGCTAGAAGCTATTAAAGGCAAAGTCAGTTAAAGCAGGAAAAGCAAGGCTCGAGGTAGTTGACAAAAGAGTGAAACATTAAATGCAATGTTGTACGGATCATGCAACGCATTAAATGCTCCCAACGATCATCTTCTCAAAACGCCTATAAATAGAAGTTCTGATGAGAAGCTGTATATGAACTCTTTGCGCAAAAATACAGAAACGCTGTCAAATTCAAAGGCTCTCAAACTTCATCTTCAACCTCACTTCATTGTAATATCTTAGTGAGATTTAAGCTTAGAACTTAAGAGAAATATCACAGTTGTGATTATACCTTATTAAGAAGCATTGTAAAACTCTTGTAAGAATTTGTTTACATTAATTTGTAAAAGGTTCCTAGAGTGATCAAGGTGTGATCAGAATACTCTAGAAGACTTAGAAGGTATCTAAGTGGAAAACCATTGTAATCAAGGTTGATTAGTGGATTAAATCCTCAGGTGAGGTAAATCACTCTAAGGGGGTGGACTGGAGTAGTTTCCTTAACAACGAACCAGGATAAAAATCATTGTGCAATTGTTTTTATCTTAAGAGTTTTTAAAGTCACACTTATTCAAACCCCCCTTTCTAAGTGTTTTTCTATCCTTCAATCGGAACAGTAAGTTTCGGCGACTGTGTTAATTTTTTCTCTTTTCCGCCTGGTACGCGTGTACATCACTGATTGGCTAATTTCCCTATTATTTGGATTTTTTGTTTTATTATAATCATTGGGTTATGTGTTGTCGCGTCGTGATTGGCCATGAGATCCTTTTGTCCTTTAGTGACTTAAAACCCACTTGACCAATTGATTTTAGTGCATTGTATTTCTCATGTCACGTTTTAATATGCCAACTGTAATACGGTGGGAGAACTGACTTTTTTAAATGTTGCGGATAGCAAGAGTCGCCACCGACTTTTATTTTATCCAATATATAGAAAGGCTAAAAGAACAGAAAAACACCTTTTAAAAAAGATTGAGTTTGGGGGGTAATTTATACAAAGGGAAGGTTTAAAGTACCCTTTGTATCCATGGTTATCCATGGGCTCTTAATTGCTTAGCTCACTTTTGAATTGTTTGAAATGTTTGAAGTGTCGTGTGTGTTTAGAAAATATTTTTGAATAAGGACTTTAGCTTGTAAATAAGCATAGCCTTTTGGAAATCGTTTTTAAAAGGAGGTGGGAAAAGCATTTGAAAGTTTGATTTGAATGTGCGCAAGCAATTGAGAACCACCTACCTTAAGATTGTCTTTCTTGTTCTTTAAGTCTTTCGGGCGAAAGGGTCTATCCATACCATGAGAGGGCA
This sequence comes from Vicia villosa, assembly GCF_029867415.1. NCBI lineage: Eukaryota > Viridiplantae > Streptophyta > Magnoliopsida > Fabales > Fabaceae > Vicia > Vicia villosa. The sequence continues at coordinate 211,146,683 of NC_081180.1, read as the reverse complement.
GGAAGTCTTTCAATTGGATGTGAAGGGTCATCGAGAAATTATCGTTCGCCACAAGACTGTCCCTGCCATAAAGAAGGTAGGTAGTCTAAGGGAAGGATATAATAGTCATTTAAGGCAACATGCGAGGATACCTTAGCAATTGGGACAATCATCATGTTTTACCGAGGCAACTTCGAGGGACTAGATCTCATATGATGATTTAAATGATTTAGGCAACCTTTGCTTTAGGTATCCTCGGAACTGAGGGACATGACTATTTTTACAGATTAAGGCAAAAGGCAACAGTAATAAGGCAACAAGGCAACGAGAGGAATTACCCTAAAGGTGTGTGGGTGCAACAATCATGTGATTCAATTCAGATAATTATATTTTATTTAGGCAAACTAAATTCAATTAGCAGGCTTATCACTCCCTATTATTCCTAACCACGCAGTTAAAAAAATAAAAATAAATAAAGGCAGAATTAAAAGTTTCTACGCTATTACAATAAACACCTGTGGGCGGGAAAATTAAAGGCAGAAACATAACCTAATTACTATTACAATAAAACCCTTGTAGGGTAACAGAAAATAAATGGCAGAAAAAAGAAAGGTAGAAAAATTTTTGTACATGGCTTTGGGGCAGATACATAATTTATAAATAATAGCAAGCAATAATAATGCGAATAATAAAATAAAAATCCAAAATTATAAATAATAAGGCAGAATTAAAATAAAGGCACATGCGATAATCACAGAGTATGGGGTGAGAAGAGAATTGCGCTTGAAGAAATTCAATGTTTGAAAACAATTTATGGTGTTCATGGTGATAAACATTAAATCTTAAAGGTTAACTTAGTGGCTAAAAACCTAAGGGCAAGCCTAAGGGTGAAAACTTAAGCCTACAGTTAATAGACAACTCTTACATTGTTGATAATAAAATTTACCTATGGTTATTAAGGCTAAACTCAAAAACCTAATTAGAATTAAACCTAAATTAAATCCTAATTTGTCTGATTAATTAAAAAAAGCTAACCCTAATTAATAAAATTAAAAACTAAATATTAAACCTAGTTAATTATTTAACCTAAAATTTTTATATTAAAACTAAGTATTAAACCTAATCAATTTAATTATACTATAAATAAAAACTAATTAACCTAAAAACTAATTTGCTTTAATTTGCTTAAAAAAAGGGTTAATGTTGATTATTAATTAAAGTATTAATGTTAATGAAATAAAGAAAAGAAGAAAATATATAAAAAAAACCTGAAGTGTGGACGTTGTAATCTGGTACGGGTGAGTTGTGAAGGTCCATGATGGTCATGCGTCTGGGAGCGTCAGATCCATACCCATGGAAGATCCTCTGGTTGGTATTTGAAGGTGCACCGTAATCGTTTTTGGGGCGCTACATGGAATCAGTGAACAATTCATTAGAAAAATAAAAATGTCTCACACCTGGTTCGAACCCAGGTTTGTGAGCATATCAACACTATTCTTTGCCAATTGTGTCATTGATTTGAGTCATTAATATAATGACTATGAAAATATAAATATAAACAATAACGTTAGTTTGAAAACAAAGTCAAAAGAACCAAAACTGGGCCCATGTGTCTTCGCGTTAACCAATGAGTGGAGAGAGAATAGGTCCTTGATAGTTAACCAACGAATAGCCATTGGAGAGAGGAGTCTCTCTTTTGACTAGCCACACACACAAGGCCGCGTGGCCTTTCTTCTTCGTCTTCCTCGTCTGCCTTAGCTGCGGATTTACTTGTGAATCTTGTTACAGTTTTACCTGCGATTTTCGCTACCACCCGCCATGGTTAATTCTTAGACTTTGCAACCAAAAATGGTGCAAGCTTGTAGCGACGATTCTGGGCATGCTCTGGATTGCGTGAGGACTTGGAACGACCCCTGGGAGGTTTAGGAAGATGAATGAACGTTTATAAACGATCATGGAAGGCTGTCACTTGAAGATTTATGATGCAAACTTGTTTGAACATTTTTTGTGAAAACCCTAGTTCTTTGGCTCCCTCCCCTTTGTCAATTTTTCGTCCTCCTTTGATGCTAAGTGGTAGAGTATATATATATGGGATGAATTAGGTCAATTGAATTGGAAAGAAATCATAAATTGGAGAGATGAGATTTTGATTGAAAATAATCAAATCTTTTTCCTATTTTTGGACCAATCTTTTTCCAATTATTTTCACGTATTATGTGACCTTGTGAATCAATATAAACCTGATTAAATATTGGTAAAATGCCTCATATAATCTTTCCCATTTAATTATGATTTATTTGAATTTAATTTGATTTTAAATAAATAAAAAAATAAAATATAAAAGAAGTAAAATCATAAAATAAAAAGGAGTTGATCTATGGGCCTCTCATACACTCAAGATAACGTGGGGAGTCCAAAAGCATAAGCCCAATACTCAAAAATTCAAAATCTCTTAATTAGAGTTTCATAGATTTTCCAAATTTTACCCAACTTGTACCAACGGTATAGACAAGATCCAAGAATCCCGACAACTGAGTCACGATAATAGAATCACGACAACAGAGTCACGATGATGGAATCACGACAACTGAGTCACGATGATGGAATCATGACAACTGAGTCACGATAATGGAATTACGACAACTGAGTCACGATAATGGAATCACGACAACTGAGTCACGATGATGGAATCACGACAATAGAGTCACATATTTAAATCTCGATATTCAGTGCAGAAACGATCATAACAATCGAATCAAGACAATATGACAATGGAGTCATGACAATAGAGTCACCACAATCAATTCACTTCACACTCCCAACATCCATATGGCATCTATCAGATGGCATCTTTAAGCCCGTCTCATATATCTTTTCCAACACTTGGACGGCATCTTCGAGCCCGTCTCCAAAAAGTCCCTTCACCCTCAGCAAGGGCAAATTTCTTGGTATTCTAGTGTTCAATCCTCTTCATAAGATCATAGTCCCTTCGAATTTGCCTTAACAGATGATCTTGTCCCTCGAAGTTGCCTCGGAAAAATAAGATGATTGTCCAATTGCTAAGGTATCCTCGCCTGTTTCCTAAAACTTAAATGACTATTATATCCTTCTCTTAGACTACCTGCCCTCTTTATGGCATGGTACAGTCTTATGGCGAACGATTATTCTCGATGACCCTTAAACATCCAATTGAAAGGCTTACTGCCCTCTTATGGCATGGATAGATCCTTTCGCCTGAAAAGCTAAAAGAATGAGTTTTCAAACTTAGGGTAGTTGCTACTAATTGCTTGCTCTAATTCGAATTACCTTTTACACCTCTTTTTCAAATCCAATTCAAAAAGACTACGCTTATTTATAAGCTAAAGTTCTTCTTCGAAAATCTTTTCAAACAATTCAAACATTTTGAAAACAAAGTGAGCTAAGCAATTAAGAGCCCATGGATAACCATGGATGCAAAGGGTGCCTTACACCTTCCCTTTGTATAACTTACCCCCGAACTCAAAATCTTTTCAAAAGGTCTTTTTCTGTTCTTTTAGCCTTTCTATAATTGGAAAAAATAAAAGTCTGTGGCGACTCTGTCTTACCGCACATTTCGATAAACTCAATTCACCGTATTACAGAACTGGCGACTCTGCTGGGGATGCTTTCGATTAAAAGAGGGGTTACCTTAGAGTTTAGGATTCACTTTAATTGTTTGATTTGTCTGCTTTATATTTCAAAGGCTGTTTTGGGTATTTACTTGTGTGAAAGATCCTAACCCGGATCTGAGAACCTTAGGTAAATGGCATGAGACCAAGGAGATTGCACAGCGTATACTGATGTGGTTGATCTGGTGGCCATCGTTAGTGTGACACATTTGTTTGTCCTGGTGTTCCTTGGGATCCGACTTGAGGAAACACTTGGCTGCTGCGTGGTGTCATTAAGCACTAATTTGCCCTAGAACCCTAGTTGAACTTGACTTTGGCCTATTAGAACGTAGCGAGATGGCTGGCTTTGGTTCCGACTGAAGTTGGTTGATACTCGAAGCTACACTCATATGGACTGGACTTTCAGGACCTTCTCGGTTGGTGATTCGATTTCCGAACTGAGATAAGCGCTTTCGAGAAAGGTCAATGATATGAGCTCCCTAGAACCCGATCTTTATATAGGACAGGTTGAACCAACTAAACTTCAGTGGGGAGGGTACTTACCTACGAACTTCAAGCAAGCCTCTAAACCTAAGGACACTTGTGTGACTTGTTTGTGTTTGCTACTAACCTTTGTTTCCCTGCAGGTTTTGTTAAAGGACTTGTTTGCCCTTACTATCTTACGTTGTGCTTAATGCATTGCACTCGCATAACATCATGACATCATAACATCATAACATAGCATGTTAACTAACCCTTTCAAGGATCTTAGGAATTTAGGGCCACAATTTCAGGTACTCTTATCAAGGACTAAATTCCTATCAAGGGGCAAGAGGATTTATTTTCCTCTGGCCACATACCTTCCAATTCAAAGGCTCAACACCTAACAAGGGGCAAGAGGATTTATTTTCCTCTAGCCATATACTTTCAAATTCAGAGGTATCCTGAACCAGAGGCGATGACCCACTCGATATGGTCAGCTTGGTTCTCAAAGAGAGACGTTCAAAGACAAAATTCATAATTCTTCAGACAAAGACGCGACCAAACTATTTTCTAATGTTGCTAACTAAATTCCTAAAGATCCTCAAAAAGATTGCATTTGCATTCATAACATCACATAAAACTAACTTTTCCTTTCAGGTCGACCAACTGGTCAGAAAAATACCATCAACAAATCAATCTGAATCAGATGAACATTCTGGAAGCTTGACCCCCAGACTTCTGAAACATTCCAATCAGATATACATTCCGGAAGCTCGAACCCCGGACATTCTGAAAGTTCCAATCAGATGAACATTCTGGAAGCTTGACCCCCAGACTTCTGAAACATTCCAATCAGATATACATTCCGGAAGCTCGAACCCTGGATATTCTGAAAGTTCCAATCAGATGAACATTCTGGAAGCTTGACCCCATGACTTCTAAAACATTCCAATCAGATATACATTCCGGAAGCTCGAACCCCGGACATTCTGAAACATTCTTATCAGATACACATTCTGGAAGCTCGAACCCCGGATACTCTGAATATCTACACCAGTTCTACAACAACGACGCAAGCTAGATGCACCTAAGCGTCAATTCACAAAGATCAATATGTCACTGGCTCAAGCATTACAACACCTGTTGAAGTCAAAGTTGATCACTTTAAAGGACCCCCCTAAGAATCTTAGTACTTTTGCTCGTAGCTATAATCCTAATGTGAGGTGTGCATACCACTCTGATAGTCCTGGTCATGATACAAATAGCTGCTGGACATTGAAGAATAAAATCCAAGACATGATCGATGCTGGTGAAATTGAATTCAACCATCCAAAAACTCCTGTAGTGATCACTACTCACATGCCTAATCACTATAAGACTGGTTAATGTCTAAGTGGATGAACTTTTAATCATTAGCTTTACTTTCAGTTGTAATCTCTTTTTCTGTTTGTTTAAACATTCGACTTATGATAGACATTATCTATTTTAATAATCATCATCAGTGAATTGCATATGCTTGTCTTGAATTAATTATTTCGCTATCACTCATTTAAACTGCATCTTTACTTTGCATCTGTTTTATGATACTCAACTCCTGCTAAAGCTGTAAGCCTTTTGAGGGAGGATGACGAAGATGATGCCGCAACCTCATACAGTGATGCCTTTGAACAGACTATGCTGACGATGTACATGCATTGTTTCAATTCCTAAACAGTGGAGATATAAGGATGATAATCCCTCGTCAACCCCTTTGAGCCTAAGAAGTAGAAGTTTCTTTCTTGTACTAATTAAAACCCTTGATCATAACCTGGGGCAGGGTAGTTCTCAGTTAATTTGGCTGTGCATTCTATTTTAGGAGAATCATTCAGTACACCTCCCAACAAAGGTTTCAACCACAAGTGTTCATCCGCACACATCAAAGAAGTGTCGGAGATGTCAATCAAAAGTCAATGATGGTTCATCAATCATTAAGCGAGGCAGTCAATATATTTCAAAAAGAAAAAAGATGAAAAAACATATATACATAGAAAAGCCTGCTAAGTCAAAAATCAAAAGATGACTTAGGCAAAAATCAAGGCATCCCGCTGACTGTAACCTCAAAAAGAAACAGTTCAGGCAAAAGTTAGGGATATCAAAAAGATGAAAACAGAGAAGTCAATAAATTCCTGAACAACACAATTTTGTGACTACCAAAAGGAAGAAGTGACTGCCATCTCAAAAAGTTCTCTTTGTTTGTGAACCATCATCATTATCAAAGGTGCAAATCCAAAAGTCTCTTGGAACCTGAATGCACAAGTTGAAATTAACTGAGTTTAGGACTGAAGATCATCACGAAGAGGGGTGGGTACAATCAAATTTTGAGCCTTTATCCTTTGTTTCTTAAACCGTGAACCAAGCCACGTTACAACCTTTGAAAGTCCTAATTGAAGCATGGTTAGTTCGAAAGCATACTATCACCAAAAGGGTATCCCGACTCCATAAGGTTTACTACAAATGTTAAGTTGATATCCGGTTTTTACAAACATCACATTGTTAAAAATAGCATGTTTTTACAAATATCACGCTTTTACATCTTTTATTTTAATGTTTTTTCAAAAACTCAAGACAAACGTATGCATTGCATCTCATGAATTCATTATTAAAACATATTCTGCTACATAATTTCAAATGTTAACATCAGAAAAAACTTGCAACAGGGTACAATTAATGACTGAAAGTTATCCCGACAGACAAGATTACTCCGAGGAGCAATGTCTCCTACGTATACAAGGGGCATGGCACGCTTTGCCCAATCAATCTGGGACAATCATGTCAAGATTCAAAGAATCTCTCAAATGACAAACAGTTAAAGGCATATATCCCAAGTGGATTTCCAACTATTCCTCTGATCAATTTGGGGCAATCGAGTCAAGATTCCGAGGATCTCTCAAGGACGCCGAGACAGTCAGGGGCATGCATCCAAGTAGATCTGAAGCTACTTCCCAACCAACATGGGATATTGTCTTTGGCCTATGATTACTAGGGGCATGTCGCCCATAGTGCACGTCTCATAAAGTCCTCGCGAGGCGAATCTTTTCAAAGTCTCTACTAGCGGGGGCAAATCTATGCAAGTCCAGTTTGACATCTTGATCAATACTCAGCGGTGTGTCCTAATCAAATCCAGGAATGGTAGTTACTATAATACTGGGGGCAATTATCAAGGCATCCATGCCTTCCCACAGCTCCGATTTCACAAGATCATATCCCCACAGAGCAATTCTCAAGAAGATATCTTCAAACATACTCGTCCCGACAAAGACATGACTCCCCAACAGAGTTTACATCTTCAACACCACCGGTTCTCCAAAACTTCGCTCTTCTCCAACATGGTGTATTAATATCTCTAATCCCCATTCAGGGTACATCAAGTTACTGATCATCCCCAAGCAGAAATCATAAATCCCCAGCTGAGCATCTTCAAGATAAGATCAAACATCAAAATTACAATGACATGGAGATACACCTTCTCAATCAAGATGTGTCAAATAGCATAAATCATAGTCATACGTCATAAATCATAAACATATTCATACAACTGCATACATGTTCATACATAATACATAATGCATCGCGACAAATGCGTACATAACATGCAAGGTTCTCATTTATTTTGAGAATCCCGTCACATAAACGCATTACATGCATCATGACATGACATAAAAAAAAACTAACTTTACCTTTTTCAGGTTACTGCTGCAGTCAAATAAACAACTTCAAAATCCTTCGGATCTAAGTCGATACCTTGGACGGCTCCTTAATGATCTACCTTTGGATCTAAGTCGATACCTTGGACGGTTCCTTAATGATCTACCTTCGGATCTAAGTCGATACCTTGGACGGTTTCTTAATGATCTACCTTTGGATCTAAGTCGATACCTTGGACGGTTCCTTAATGATCTACCTTCGGATCTAAGTCGATACCTTGGATGGTTCCTTAGTGATCTACCTTCGGATCTAAGTCGATACCTTGGACGGTTCCTTAATGATCTACCTTCGGATCTAAGTCGATACCTTGGACGGTTCCTTAATGATCTACCTTCGGATCTAAGTCGATACCTTGGACGATTCCTTAATGATCTACCTTTGGATCTAAGTCGATACCTTGGACGGTTCCTTAATGATCTACCGTTGGATCTAAGTCGATACCTTGGACGGTTCCTTAATGATCTACCTTCGGATCTAAGTCGATACCTTGGACGGTTCCTTAATGATCTACCTTCGGATCTAAGTCGATACCTTGGACGGTTCCTTAATGATCTACCTTCGGATCTAAGTCGATACCTTGGACGGTTCCTTAATGATCTACCTTTGGATCTAAGTTGATACCTTGGACGGTTCCTTAATGATCTACCTTTGGATCTAAGTCGATACCTTGGACGGTTCCTTAATGATCTACCTTTGAATCTAAAAAGTGGTAACCTCGGACGGTTCCGTAACGATCAACCTTCGAGGGTCTAATTCTATCCTCACGAACGGTATAGACACGATCCAAGAATCCCGACAACTGAGTCACGATAATAGAATCACGACAACAGAGTCACGATGATGGAATCACGACAACTGAGTCACGATGATGGAATCATGACAACTGAGTCACGATAATGGAATCACGATAACTGAGTCACGATAATGGAATCACGACAACTGAGTCACGATGATGGAATCACGACAATAGAGTCACATATTTAAATCTCGATATTCAGTGCAGAAACGATCATAACAATCGAATCAAGACAATACGACAATGGAGTCATGACAATAGATTCGCCACAATCAATTCACTTCACACTCCCAACATCCATATGGCATCTATCAGATGGCATCTTTAAGCCCGTCTCATATATATTTTCCAACACTTGGACGACATCTTCGAGCCCGTCTCCAAAAAGTCCCTTCACCCTCAACAAGGGCAAATTTCTTGGTATTCTAGTGTTCAATCCTCTTCTACCTTCAGATTTCGACAGGCACGCAAGCCAATCTACATCCTCAGGTATAAGAAGATTGAACAGGGGCAGCTGTCATACCCCAAAATTTGCCCAACATATTTATTCATATTTCAATCCATCTGACTTTCAAATGCTCAAAGACACACAAGAAAAAAGCATGCAGTCTCTCTCCTAAACAACAGCCTCTGAATTAGGGTTTCTGATTTAATCAAGGAATTTGAACTTCTGATACTCCAAGTGGATTCCATGATCTCTCATATGATTCAAAGTGCCCTCATGCCAAGTTTCAAGCCCTGATTCAAAAGATTACTCAGTCAACTGCTCAAACGATCAATAATCGACGGATTGACCTAAAAGTCAAACTATGGACAAACTACAGTCAAAACTTCTGATTTTTGGTCAACATCCTCATTATGGAGTATCATTCATCATTTTATCAAGGATTGATCATGATTCATCAAGAAAAGCTCCAGAATCATCAAGAACCTGAGTTTCTAAATTAGGGTTTTTAAGGAAAAAGTCAACTGAACTTTGATCGGCCATAACTCCCACATGGAACATCAGAAATTTCCCATCCAAAGCTCAATTTGAAGGAAATTGAATTCTCTACAATTTTGTCTCTCACATGCCAAGGCCAGATATGCATCATTTGAAAGATATAAGCCAATACATTACAGGTCCCTCTAAAGGATCGCGAAAAAGCCATTTTTTCTCAAAGCTCATAACTTGGACATGGTAGACTCAATTAAGATGAAACCAAAAAGAGCCTTTAGAGGACTCTTTGAGCTTTCTAAAAAGTCATAGAACATGGCCATGTGATAAAAATTGAAGGAGATACGAGGCTCAGAAGTTGGTCAATCCTCGAGAAAAACACAAAACCCTAATTGCATAACTTGGGGTTTTTGGACTAATGGACCTAAAGAATGGATCCCAAACGTGTCTATGGGCTTTATAAACCCCCTTAAATTAATTATTTTATTTTTATCATATTTATTTTATTTATTTGAATTTTAATTCATTTAAATACTAATAAATCATGTAAAATATGAAATAATTAGTTTATATCAAGTATTAATATTCCCAATCAAATCCAATCAGCCAAATAGGATTATTTTGATAAAAAATTCGTGGTGAATGTGATTGGAAAATATTGAATCAATATTGAGGCAAAAATAGAAAGAAATCATTCAAATTTTCAATCAAATTTTCTCCAATCTTTCTCTCACCAATCAACTTAGTTTTCAAGCTAATTTTTGCCCTAATTCTGAGCTCTATAAATACTCTATATACTCAGCATAATGGGGGACGAAAATTGTTGGAGAATACTAGGGTTTGCTACTTCAAAAAACTTCAAGAATAGGAAAATTCGCACCTCTTGTTCCAAGTACTATCGGGGCTTTTTAATCATCCAATCATCTTCATAAGGTAATACTGAGTAAGTTTGCATGATCTTTTGACTCCCATAAATACCTGAATACGCATACTATGTTCATCACGTTTTTTTCAATTCTTGAATTCCATAACTCGTGATTTAAGGTGTTTAGATGAGATCTAATCGCATGAATGAGTTTCTGTTATTGCGTAGGGAAGTATAGAACCGTTGGTTGAGAGGTTTGATGCAAGGTTAACGAGTTGCCATTGTTAGGGCAAGAAAAACTCGTTCTTCATATCCCTGTGTAAAGACCGTTTCAGTCAAAACCGAGACCACCATTGAAATCCCAAGGATCGATTTAGGTGAAATAAGTCTCTTTTATGTTTGTTCTAACGTTATTTGGCAGGTTAGAGGTTCTGCAGAAATTGCTATAATTGAAACGGTAGCAAAAGCGCAGCGGATTCGTAGCAAAATATCATAGTGAAGCTCAGGTGTGAAACGAGGAAGAAGATGACGCTTGCGTGGCCCTTCGGAAGCGTGTCATTGGACAGTCAACCAGTCCAATTTCTCTCCCCAGTTTTGATTGGTGCATGCAACCTCTGATGGGGCCCAGCGTTTGACTTATTCCATTAATTACTTATTTTACTATTTACTATTTTTTGGTTAGTGGTATAACAGATTGAAAACGCAGCCTAATTGGTGAAGGGAAGGAAGTGTAACTCTAATGACTGGGGTTCGAACCATGCTTGGTTCAAATATTTTTGTGAAGCTTTGTATCATGCTGCTCTCACGGATCCAGTGCACACAAGCCATGGGGATGCGCCATACATCCTCACATCACAGCCATCAAGATCAAGACCAACAGGATCCAACGTACCTGGGCGCGAGGGACCACCATGAACCTTCAGAAACGTGGAGCATACGATCGCAGCTAAGTTTTTCTTAATTTATTTATTTTGTTACTACATGAACCTTTTGTTTTCATTTATTTCTTTCTTCTATTATTCTTTGTTAATTTGATAAATTATTTTTTAAACATGTTACTTTTAAAATCAAATAAATATTTTCATGGATATTTAAATTATTTAATCGAACTTTCGATTTTTTTTTAATTCCTAAATTATTCACTTTTTATCAGTTGTTTTAAACTCTGTTTTTTTATTTTAATCATTCCTTTTCAACATGACTACTAATCATTGTTTCCCCCCAAAAATTCCGTTGTTGGTAGATGTTGCCCATTAACCCTATAATTAATGAATTTTATTTTGGCTTATCTATCTGGTCGAACTTTCGATTTCATTAACCTTTTAAGGTTTGCTCAACCCCATTTATTTATTTTCCTTTTAGGGATAAAATAGGTCTGTACCCTGGTTAGCGAATCTTAAATGCACTAACGTTTCTCTTCTTCATGTCAATTCTTTTCAGGGTTAATCAGAAATCCTCCGCCTACGCGCCCCACCAATCGAAAGCTAAGTTTTTGTTAAAGTCTTTTCTTATTTAAATATTATTTTTACTTTTACCTTTGCCTTATAGGTTCAACTAGGGTTTACTTCGTCTGTTAGTGAGTTCCTCCTACATTCACCGCTATCATTTTCCGTTTATATCTCAGATAATCAGAGTCAATCAAGGTTCGACGAGGAAGATCAAGGCTGAAGACTGCAATTTAATTTTATGTTTTAATTCCCCCCATTCCCGCAGGTGTTTATTGTAATAGCGTAGGATTTTTATCTTTCCGCCTTTAATTTCCGTATGATTTTAACTGCGTGGTTAGTAATCTTAGGGAGTGCAAGCCTTTAACAGAAGTAGATAACTAACTATAAGATAAATATTATCTGAATACAATCACGTGATTGGTGCACACACTCACCTTTAGGGTAACCTCTTTTGTTTCCTTGTTGCCTTGTTGCCTGTTGCCTCTAATTGTAAAAATAGTCAAGTCCCTCGATTCCGAGGATACCTAAGCAAAACAAATGTTACTCTCAGTTCATCATCATAAGATCATAGTCCCTTCGAATTTGCCTTAACAGATGATCTTGTCCCTCGAAGTTGCCTCGGAAAAATAAGATGATTGTCCAATTGCTAAGGTATCCTCGCCTGTTTCCTAAAACTTAAATGACTATTATATCCTTCCCTTAGACTACCTGCCCTCTTTATGGCATGGTACAGTCTTATGGCGAACGATTATTCTCGATGACCCTTAAACATCCAATTGAAAGGCTTCCTGCCCTCTTATGGCATGGATAGATCCTTTCGCCTGAAAAGCTAAAAGAATGAATTTTCAAACTTAGGGTAGTTGCTACTAATTGCTTGCTCTAATTCGAATTACCTTTTACACCTCTTTTTCAAATCCAATTCAAAAAGACTACGCTTATTTACAAGTTAAAGTTCTTCTTCGAAAATCTTTTCAAACAATTCAAACATTTTGAAAACAAAGTGAGCTAAGCAATTAAGAGCCCATGGATAACCATGGATGCAAAGGGTGCCTTACACCTTCCCTTTGTATAACTTACCCCCCGAACTCAAAATCTTTTCAAAAGGTCTTTTTCTGTTCTTTTAGCCTTTCTATAATTGGATAAAATAAAAGTCGGTGGCGACTCTGTCTTACCGCACATTTCGATAAAGTCAGTTCACTGTATTACACTTGAGCTTTTGTCATTCAGATGAGCTTGAATATGAAAATATGATGGGCAAATTTTAGGGTATGACAGCTGCCCCTGTTCAATATTCTTACACTTGATGATGTAGATTGGCTTGTGTGCCTGTCGGAGTCTGAAGGTGGAAGAGGATTGAACACTAGAATACTAAGAAATTTGCCCTTGATGATGCAGGGACTTTTTCGGAGATGGGCTTAGAGATGCCATCCGAGCAGAGTAATGTCGGAGATGGGCTTAAAGATGCCATCCGGATATTGAGAGACTTGATTGAGATGGGCTTAAAGATGCCATCCGGATGTTGGGAGTATGAAGTGGGCTTAAAGACGCCACCTGCCTTGATAAGTTGAAAGTCAGAATGAGTCATACGTTAGACTATATTTGAACTTGAAGCATTGATAAGTGTTTGTTGGAATCTGAAGGAGGTGTCGGAAAGAGTCGTACATTAGACTATATCTGAAAGAGTGAGCCATATAATATACTTCATCTGAGAGAGTGAGTCATTCATTAGACTCTATCAGAATGAGAATATCAGAACGAGCCATACATTAGACTATATCCGGTAGAGAGTGCTAGAACTAGTCATTCATTAGACCATATCTAAAGAGGAGTACCAAAACGAGTCGTACATTAGACCATATCTGAAAGTAGGACATCAGAACGAGTTATTCATTAAACCATATCTGAAGGAGAATATCAGAACGAGACATATATTAGACCATATCTGATGAAGGATGTCAGAACGAGTCATTCGTTAGACCATATCTGAAGAGGAGTACCAGAACGAGTCGTACATTAGACCATATCTGGACTTGAAGTGTTGAGAATTAGTTGTTGAATGTTAGTCGTGTTAGCACCGTTCGTAGTAACTGAATTAGACTTTGGAAAAGTTGATCGTGTCTACCCCGTTCGTGATGATAGAATTAGATCTTTGAAGGTCGATCGTGTCAGTGTAATACGGTGAACTGACTTTTTATCGATCGAAATGTCGCGGTTAAGCATGAGTCGCCACCGACTTTTATTTTATCCAAACATTCGGAAAGGCTAAAAGAAACAGAAAAAACCTTTTAAAGAAATCTAAGTTCGGGGGGTAATTTATGCAAAAGGAAGGTGTAAGGCACCCTTTGCATCCATGGTTTTCCATGGGCTCTTAATTGCTTTGCTTGCTCGTTTTCAGAAAATGTAGATGAAAGAGGAAAAAATGGACTTTAGCTAGTAAAATGAGCGTAGCCAGTTTTTGAAGAATTTTGAGAAAGAATATAGAAAATAGAGCATGGCAAGGCAATTAGGGGCAATTACCTTAAACTCAGATGATAGGTCTCTTTTTAGCCTTTCAGAATGAAAGGGTCAATCCTTGCCATAAGAGGGCAGGAAGCCTTTCGTTTGGAGGTAGAAGGGTCATCGAATTATCATTCGCTCAAAGACTGACCCATGCCATAGAGAGGCAGGTAGTCTAAGAGGAAGGATCAGAATAGCCTTTCGTAGGCAACCAGAAGATACCTCAGCCTTTTCCGTAGGCAACTTTCGAGGGTCGAGGTCATGTTAGTGTATCGAAGGCAGCATCATTAGGGACCATGACCTTTAATCGAGGCAACATGGCTGAGGTATCCTCGTATTCGAGGGACTGGCTATTCTGCACAAAATACAAGGCAACGAGGCAACAGGCAACAAGGCAACAGAGGGGTTACCCAAAAGCGTGCGTGTGTGCACCAATCATGTGATTATATTCAAATATATTATCTTATAGATTTAGTGATTCTATGTTCCATTCAAAAGTTACACTCCCTAGGATTACTAACCACGCATTTAAATAATATAATCAAAACAGATATGGGGGAGGGAAATTGTAACCAGCGGATCCCTTAATAGGGTTTGACATAAGTAATAATTAAACAGAAAAGTATTAAAGTCAGGGTTTAGGGTTACCAAACATTCGTAGCTTTGGCAATCATCGAACCCTGAAAAGGCAAACAAAATAAAAATAGGGTGAGTGTATGGCTAATTCAGAGGCGAACATCTCTAACCCTAAAATAAGAAGGTCGAGACAACAAATTGAAAGGAGTAAATAAATGAAAGGTACTTAGCTTTTTGCATTTGATCTGATGTGGTCGACAGTCGGGGCGCCTTAAGGTTAACCCTGAAAAGAGGCAAGGCAGAGAAAAATGAAGGCGAAACAAACCCTACTTCTACAAATAAACCAAATAGAATTTAAATTAAATTGAATAGATTACTTAACTTTGTGTTTTGGAATAGGCGCGTATTCGGAAGGCATTGGAAAGACAATCCTGAAAAGGCACAGAAAAAATAAATATATTCAGTGTAGGGCTGATCTTCGTAAACCCTAATTTAAAATTCAAATTGAATATAATTGTAAATTGATTTAACTAATTATTGGTCTTACGACCTAATTAATTAAACCGGGTTAAGAAAACTAAATCGAGTGCAAGAATAATTTTTTAGGAATTTTTGGAATTAAAATAATGCATATATGAATTTTTGAAAGTATTTAAATAAATAAATAATATATACATATATTAAATCAAAAGGAGAAAAAAAATAAAAATTTTAAATATTAAATATTATAAAAAATAAAATATTTTTTGTTATTATAAAGTTTTTATAAAGTTTTATGTAAATAAAAGAAAGAAAAAAAAGAACAAATAAAACAAGTATATATATTAAAATAAAATAAAGTGACTGTGTAATAAAAAATAAAAAAAATTATAAAATACTTAACTTTCGATCAGATGTGGCTGGCGCGTGAATGTCCATGGTACACCTGCGGCTTGCTTGTCGTTGGATTGAAGGAGATGATGATTGCATGGCCTGGATGGAAGAGGGTACACGATAGTGCGTGTTTCATGTTGCACACGATCCGTTCGTCCCCACCAGCCCAAACGCGCGCCAAAACCAGTTTGAACTGGCCAATCAGAACGCGCCAGCTTGTTGTCTTCAACCTTGGATTTCTGCAACTGCTTCCTTTTACAGCGCTTTTTATAAAAAGCGCTATGAATGCTTGCCCTAAAAATAACGAATATAGGCAAACCAAAACAAAAATATTTCGCGATAGTACCATTACGTTCGCCAGATTCTTACGAACCTGATGATGGTATCAATTTTATCTAATGGAACCTGTATCAAAAAACCCCAAATCGAGGGCATGAACCCTAACATGGTAGTGTGTGCATAACACCATGATAGTGCACCAAATCATCCAGAAACAATAAACATATCATTCTAAACACGAATATGTAATTAGATTTGAGAATGAATGCATGACTACACAAGATCGAATCAATTTATGAATCGGCCAAGAATGACTTACAGTGCTTGATTCTGGGTGCTTTGTGACTCGAAAACGATTGGGAATCGTTCAGTGATGATCAAGGAACAAGTCTTGATCAATTGCAACACTTGAATTGGTTTGCAAATAAGAATTCGATTTTGAAATTTTCTTGAACTTTAGGGCTCGAGTTTGGTTCTCTTGAGGCTGCCAAAACGTGAATCCTATCAATTGGCTCTGTTCAGGTACTTATAGAGAAGGATTAGGGTGAATCTTTAGCCTTGAATCTCAAGAAATCTTTGATTTGCATATTGAGAAAATTTGATTGGAAAATAAATTATGAAACTTTCTAAATAGGCCAATATTGATTCAATCTTGTCCAATTTTATTCATGCACGAAATTAGATTGATTTTGGAATATATTTGATGATTAAAATAGATCCTAATCACATCTTTTATAAAATATTTGATTTTCTAGTAATTTATTTGATTTTAATCATTTTTAAATGAATTAAAAATTCATAATAAATCAAATAAGTCATATAATTTCGTGGCAAAAGAGATTTTGGGCTCTTGAATACTTGGGGACCAAGATTGAAGCAAAATAATTTGGGCCCATTTGCAAAAAGTTTCAAGTTTCTTCACTTTTTTTCCTCCAAAATGACCCAACTTTGATGAGGCCTATCTCTCTCAATTTTTGAGGTATGGAGGTGTTCTAAGACTTTTTAGAAACCTTAGAGAGTCCTATAACCAGTGTCTTTAGTCT
Source organism: Vicia villosa (assembly GCF_029867415.1). Lineage (NCBI taxonomy): Eukaryota > Viridiplantae > Streptophyta > Magnoliopsida > Fabales > Fabaceae > Vicia > Vicia villosa. Next base: position 211,129,538 of record NC_081180.1, on the reverse strand, counting down.
CATATCAAAATTATTTGTTATGCTCCTTGTGTGTCCTTTTGAAAAAAGCGTCTTTTTGTTGACTTTTGAAAAGGATCTATAATGTTTTGGTCCATATCTTTCAAATGAAGCATTTTTAGATTTAGCATGTGAGAGACAAAATTGTAGAGAATCAAATTTCCTTCAAAATGAGATTTGGATGGAAAATTTATGATGTTCCATGTGAGAGTTATGGCTGGTCAAAGTTCAGTTGACTTTTCCTGTACAAAACCCTAATATAGAAACTTCTTGATTTGTTGATTTTTGTTCTTTCCTTGATGAACCATGATCAATTCTTGATCAAATGGTGAATGATACTTCAATATGAGGATCTTGACAAAAAAATCAGGAGTTTTGACTTTATTTTGACCATAGTTGACTTTTAGGTTAACTTAGTCGACTGTTGGCTTTCTGAACTATTGAGTAACCAAACCTTTGAAATGAGCCTTGATACTTGTCATAGGGATAATGTGAGATGTATTGAGCCATATGAGATGTCTTGGAGCCCTTGATTCACTTATTTTTCCTTTGAATAAACCAAACCATAGTTTCAGAGCCTTGCATAGGAGAGAGTGTCTAGGAGCTTTGTGTATTGACTTGAATTTGAATAAGAGAAATAATATGGGCAAATTTTGGGGTATGACAGCTGCCCCTGTTCAATTATCTTAAACCTGAAGATGTAGAGTGGTTCGCATGCCAGTCGGTATCTGAAGGTGGAAGATGATTGAACACTAGAATACCCAGGAATTTGCCCTAGCTACTGATGAAGGGACTTTTGTCGGAGATGGGTTTGAGGATGCCATCCAGTAGGTCATGCATTTGAAGTGTTTGAGAAGTAGTTGTTTGAGTGTTGATCGAGTCATTACTGTTCGTAGTAAATGAATTGAGTGTTGAGAATTTGATCGTGTCAGTATCGTCCGTAATACCTGAATTAGATCTTGGAGATATGATCGTGTCTATACCGTTCGTGATAATAGAATTAGATCTCTTGTCGTGTCGGCACCGTTCGTGGTAACCGAATTGGACTTTTAGAAGCAGTTGATCGTGTCCACACCGTTCGTGATGATGGAATTAGATCTCTGAGATTTGATCGTGTCAGCACCGTTCGTAGTAACCGAATTAGATCTTGGGGAGATAATCGGGTCTATATCGTTCGTGATGATAGAATTAGATTCTCTTGTCGTGTCAGCACCGTTCGTAGTAACTGAATTAGACTGAGGAGGATAATTGATCGTGTCCACACCCTTCGTGATGATGGAATTAGATCTCTGACCGTGTTAGTACCGTTTGTAGTAACTGAATTAGATCTTCGAAGGTTAATCGTGTCACCACCGTTCGTGATAGATGAATTAGATCTTGGAAGATTGGGGCTTTCATTTGTTTGTCTGTACCTGCATTATGCAATAGGTATAGAAATATTTTTTATGCAATGTCATGATGTATGTATTATGTAATGAGTCTCTCAAAATAAATGAGGGGCGTGGTATGTTATGCGTGAGTTCAGTATGTATGCGATGTATGAACATGTTTATGATTCAGGATGTATGAATATGATTTATGTTGTCTTGATTGAGGAGTTAAATCTCCATGTCCCTGTAATTTTGTTGTCTGATCTTGTCTTAGGGATGCTCAGCTGGGGACTTATATTTCTGCTTGGGGATAACCAGTAACTTGATGTACCCTGACTGGGGATAAGAGGCATTGATAAGTTCTGTTGGGGAACTATGTCTTTTGTTGAGAGCTTTGAAGATATCTTCTTGATGAATACTCTGTGGGGATTCCTCCAGATTATTAACTTTTGAAGGAGGACTTCTGGATTACCTTAGACATTGTCTCTTTTGCCTTTCCTATCTAATGAACTAATAGATATTTTTACGGAAAGAAAACATAAATGATAATCATATTCATATGCATATACATATATTCATTCAAAATTATCATTGGACGTTTGCGTATTCGAAAAAAGAAACGAAAAATTTGAAGTAAAGAAAGTAACTTGTATTAAGAAAAGCCATGAATAGGCAGAATAAAGAACATATTGTGTGTTTTTGAAAAAAGTACAAAATAAAAACAAAGGAAAAATAGCTATGTGGAATCAATCCTATTGAGTTTCAATTCTGCTATTGCTATTATGTCTTCGAGCATCTCATCCCTTGCTTGTTGGAGAAAGATGATTGAATCGTTCTGAGCCCTTTGAACTTGACGTTGTGGTTGTGTCTGATTGATGAATGATGTGGACGAGACATAGTTGTACGCTTAATCCTTAACTTTTGCCTAGACCGCCCTTTCAGGTTTTCGGTCTAGCAGGATACCCTTTTTTGCCCAAGCCGCCCTTTCGGGTTTTCAACTTGACGGGTGTACATTTTTATATATATCCCTAACTTTTGCCCAAACCCTTTTGGTTTGCCAGGATGCCCTTACTTTTGTCTAGGTACGTCGACCTAGCGGGTCGTATTTATGCGTAGTATTTTTTGACTATGTCTGCGTTCACAGGCTGTGGAAAGTCTTCTCCGTCCATAGTAGTGAGTATCATTGCTCCCCCAGAGAAAATTTTCTTGATTACAAATGGTCCCTCATAGGTGGGAGTCCACTTGCCTCTAGGGTCACCTTGTGGTAGGATAATCCTCTTTATGACCAAGTCACCAGCCTGATAGACTTGTTGTTTGACTCTTTTGTTGAATGCCTTGATCATACGCTTCTGGTACAATTGTCCATGACAAACAGCCGCAAGCCTCTTCTCGTCAATCAGATTTATTTGGTCTAGTCGAGTCTGAATCCATTCGTCTTCATCTAGCTCTGCCTCTTTCATGATCCTTAAGGACGGAATCTGGACTTCGATTGGTAATACAGCTTCCATACCATAGACTAATGAGAACGGGGTTGCCCCTGTTGATGTACGTGTGGAGGTACGGTAACCATGAAGAGCAAATGGTAGCATTTCATGCCAATCCTTGTAAGTCACAGTCATCTTTTGTACAATTTTCTTTATGTTCTTGTTGGCGGCTTCCACAGCGCCATTCATCTTCGGTCTGTAAGGAGAAGAATTGTGGTGTTTGATGTTGAACTGTGTGCAGAGCTCGGTAATCATCTTGTTATTCAAATTGGTACCATTATCAGTGATAATCCTCTCGGGGATTCCATACCGACAGATGAGATTGTGCTTAATGAATCGAGCCACCACATTCTTGGTTACGGAAGCAAAGGAAGCAGCCTCTACCCATTTGGTGAAGTAGTCATTGGCTACCAAGATGAAACGGTGTCCATTGGAAGTGGTAGGTTTAATTTCTCCGATCATATCAATGCCCCACATTGCAAAAGGCCAAGGAGCAGTTAGAACATTTAGAGGAACAGGAGGCACGTGTACTTTGTCGGCGTATATCTGACACTTGTGGCAAGTTCTTGAATGTTGGTGACAGTCAGTCTCCATAGTGGACCAGTAGTAACCTGCTCTCAGAATCTTTTTAGCCATAGTATGTCCACTAGAATGGGTTCCAAAAGTGCCATCATGCATGTCTTCCATGATCTCTTCAGCTTCCTTCTTGTTCACACAACGAAGCAGGGTTGAATCATGGTTGCGCTTGTATAAGGTTCCATTGCTCAGAAAGAACTTGGATGCGAATCTTCTCAAGAATTTTTTGTCGTTGATGGATGCCCCTTCAGGGTATTCTTGAGTCTCGAGGTATCTTTTTACTTCGTGAAACCATGGTTTCTCTTCAACCTCGTTAGTAACTATCTCGTAACAGTATGCTTGTTCGTCATACCTTTCAATAATAACTATAGGAGCCTCGTTGTCCCATCTGACCTTGAACATGGATGACATAGTAGCTAATGCGTCTTCCAGTTGATTCTCTTCTCGGGGAATATGTTCAAAAGTAATCTCTTCAAAATGTGGAATTAAAGATAGCACCAAATCTTTATAAGGCATGAGATTAGGATGCTTCGTGTCCCATTCTCCTTTGATTTGACTGATTACTAGGGCTGAATCCCCATATACTTCCAAGAACTTGATTCTTAAGTCGATAGCAGCTCTGAGTCCCAAGATACATGCTTCGTACTCAGCCATGTTGTTGGTACAGTCGAAACATAGTCTCGCTGTGAACGGAGTGTGTCCACCTGCTGGAGAGACAATTACAGCGCCGATACCATTACCAAGTGCATTTGAAGCCCCATCAAAAACCATAGTCCATCGGGATCCTGGTTCAGGTCCTTCATCCGGGCCAGGTTGTTCATAATCAGTAACAAGCATAACATCTTCATCCGGAAATTCAAAGCTCATAGATTGATAGTCGTCTACAGCTTGTTGGGCCAAATGATCTGCAACTACACTTCCTTTGATTGCTTTTTGTGTTGTATATTGGATGTCGTATTCTGTTAGTATCATTTGCCATCTCGCTATTCGTCCAGAGAGCGCGGGTTTTTCGAACACGTACTTGATAGGATCCATTCTAGAAATCAACAAAGTGGTATGGTTCAACATATACTGTCTCAGTCGGCGAGCAGCCCATGCCAAAGCACAGCAAGTTTTCTCAAGCAGTGAGTATCTTGTTTCACAGTCGGTAAACTTTTTGCTAAGGTAGTATATTGCATGCTCTTTTCGACCAGACTCGTCATGTTGCCCCAGTACGCACCCCATCGAATTCTTTAACACTGTTAAGTACATAATTAGAGGTCTTCCTTCAGCAGGTGGTATCATGATCGGAGGTTCTTGCAGGTACTTCTTTATCTTGTCAAAGGCTTCTTGACATTGGTCGTTCCATTTCACTACTTGATCTTTCCTCAGTAGCTTGAAGATTGGCTCACAAGTAGCGGTCAGGTGGGAGATAAATCTAGCAATGTAGTTCAGACGTCCCAGAAATCCTCTAACTTCTTTCTCGTTTCGCGGAGCAGGCATCTCTTGTATAGCTTTTACCTTTGCAGGATCGACTTCAATACCTTTACTGCTAACAACGAAACCCAGCAGCTTACCAGACCTTACGCCAAAGGTACACTTGTTCGGATTCAGTCTCAGCTTGTACTTCTTCAACCTATCAAACAACTTCTGCAAATGGACCAGATGTTCTTCTTCAGTGTTGGACTTAGCAATCATATCGTCAACATAGACCTCTATTTCTTTGTGGATCATGTCATGGAATAGGGCTACCATCGCACGTTGGTATGTTGCCCCAGCGTTCTTCAACCCAAATGGCATGACCTTGTAACAGAAGGTGCCCCAAGGCGTAGTAAAAGTTGTCTTTTCCATATCTTCGGGTGCCATCTTGATCTGATTGTAACCTAAGAAGCCATCCATGAAAGAGAATAATTTGCATTGCGCAGTACTATCAACCAGAATGTCGATATGTGGCAATGGAAAATCATCTTTAGGACTTGCTCGATTCAAATCTCTGTAGTCTACACACATTCTGACCTTCCCATCCTTTTTGGGTACGGGTACTATGTTAGCAATCCATGGCGGATAACTCACTACTTTCAGGAACCCAGCGTTGAATTGTTTCTCGACTTCTTCTTTGATTTTCTGAGCCATGTCAGGTCTGCTTCTTCGCAACTTTTGTTTAACCGGAGGACTGTTCTCCTTAATAGGTAGATGATGAACCACAATATCAGTATCGAGCCCAGGCATATCTTCGTAGGACCAAGCAAAGATCTCAACATTGTCTCGTAACATCTGAATTAGTCTTTGTTTGACAGCATCCTCTAATTCAGCCCTTATCTTGATCTCTTTCTTTTCTTCGTCGGTACCTATGTTCACAACCTCAATTGGCTCTTCGTGTGGCTGTATAGTCTTTTCTTCTTGCTCTAGTAATCTGGCAAGTTCTCTAGGCACTTCACAACCTTCCTCACCTTCATCCTCAGCTTGGTAGATCGGATTTTCAAAGTCATATTTAGCAATAGCAGAGTCGTTATCGATAGGATCCAGAGTGGATATGGATCTGCAGTGCATGTGGGTGTGTGTGAGAACACATAGCCATAAAAGTAAAGAAAAAGAAAAGCGAACACACAATTTGAATACGAAACGTCCAATGTTTTATTGAATGAAAATATGCTTATGAAATGACAAGCCCTAACAAATGGACCATTGTGCCTCGGGCAGGACACACGGCTTTAGAGTTTATTGTTTATTGAAATACAGAAAATAAAACTGGTAAACATAAAGGAAAGCAAAAAAAAACTAGAAATGGCAATTACCCATGACTATAGGAGATAGAGACAATGTCTTCGGTCTTCCAGTTTCCCATCCCTTTGTCTGGTGTAGGAAAGACCCACTTGTCCAAGTTGCAGTTATCTTCATCTCCTCCAATGGCATTGACCCCTTTGCTGATGAAATGATTCTTCAAACCTTCTGGACGAGAGTGTCGTTCTCCATTCTGATCTTTAGCAGTGCAGCCTAAACCCCATTTGTTGGATTTGTAAGGAATGTCAGGGAGTTGCCCCCAGATAGTACAACCACCTTCTTCTACCACAGCCCTAGCATCTTTTAGAGAAGCCATTGGAGGAGGGATTCTAGTAACTTTAGGAATGACATGGATAGGCTTAGTCTTAGGAACCAATTGAGGGACCAATTCAAACGCTTGACGGGGAGATTCAAAAGCTTCTCCAGTGAACTCAACATACTTGGTCTCATCTATGAAGCTCACCATGTATTCTTCCTCACCATACACAGTGACAATCTTGCCTTTCGCCGGATATTTCAGTTTTTGATGCAGAGTCGAAGTCACAGCATTTGCCCCATGTATCCAAGGGCGCCCAAGCAGACAGGAATAAGCGGGATGGATGTCCATCACATAGAACACAGTGTTGAAAGTCTGGGAACCTACTCTGATTGGGAGCTCCACTTCACCATATACCGTACTCATTGAACCATTGAAAGCTTTCACTATCACATCACTAGATTTCAACACGATTCCTTCACGGTTGAGGTACAGAAATTAAATTTGGAAATGAAAAAAAAGGGAAAGCAGGAAATAAACTAAGAATGGCAATTACTCCTGACTATAGGAGATAGAAACAATGTCTTCGGTCTTCCAGTTGTCCAGCCCTTTGTCTGATGTAGGGAAGATCCACTTGTCCAGGTTGTGATTATCTTCGTCTTCTTCAATAGCATTAACTCCCTTACTGATGAAGTGATGCTTCAATTCTTCTGGACGAGGAGGTTGTCCTCCCTTTTGATCCTTAGCAGTGCAGCCTAAACCCCATTTGTTGGACTTGTATGGAATATCAGGTAATTGCCCCTAGATGGTGCAGCCACCTTCTTCTACCACAGCTCTAGCGTCTTTCAGGGAAGCCATTGTAGGAATAACTCCAGTAACTTTAGGAGGAGTGTAAACATGTTTAGTCTCGGGAACCACTTGGGGGACCCATTCATGTGCTATGCGGGGAGATTCAAATGCTTCTCCAGTGAATTCAAGATACTTGGTCTCATCTACGAAGCTCACCACATATTCATCCTCACCATATACAGTGACAATCTTGCCTTTCATTGGGTATCTCAATGTCTGATGGAGAGTTGAAGTTACAGCATTTGCTTTATGTATCCAGGGACGTCCAAGCAGACAGGAATAGGCGGGACGAATATCCATCACATAGAACACAGTGTTGAAGGTTTGGGAGCCTACTCTGATCGGGAGCTCAACTTCGCCATACACAGTACTCATTGTGCCTTCGTAAGCTTTTACTATCACATCACTGGATTTTAACTCAATTTCGTCGACTTTGAGTTTGTCCAGCACCACCTTGGGTAGCACATTCAGAGACGAGCCATTGTTAACCAGTACGTGAGCCAGGGTAGTACCACCACATTCAATGGAAATATGCAGTGCTTTGTTATGATTCTTCCCACTAGGACTCAGATCAGCATCAGAGAACCCTAGGTAGTTATCTGTCGTCAGGTTTGCAATACAATTCTCGAGTTGAGTGACAGAAATCTCTTGTGGCACATGGGCAGCCTCTAGAAACTTCATCATAGCTTTGGCGTGAGTTTTGGAAGAACTTAGGAGTGACAACATAGAGATCTTAGAAGGAGTATGCCCCATTTGTTCAACAATATCATAATCACTTTTGCGAATGATCTTCAGGAATTCGTTCGTTTCTTCAGGTGGTGGATTTTCAGTGACAGGCTCAGGTTCACGTAACGGTCCTTTACCACGAGCATCAGCATCCGAGGTGATCGTAACAGTAGGTGAAGCAGTGTTTGGAGAGATCTCTGGAGAAAACACCCTTCCACTTCTTGTCACTTTACTAGCTCCAGCAATATTAACCACATCAGGATTGGCATCTTTAGAAACTTTATCAGACTCAAGCTCTTGCTTAACTCCTTGAACATAAACCTCAGCACCATAATTCCAAGGGACAGCCTTATTGGAAGAGTATGGCATCGGACCAGGTTGAGTGATAATGATCAGAGCCACACGGGGTTCAACAGAAATCTTGAAAGGAGCCTTGGTAGGGATCTTCAACGGGACTTTGGAAATGACGGATACATCTTCGAACTTCAAACCACGGGAGAAAACTTCGCATAACTTCTCAATGGAAGGAGTCTTCTCAAACCTGATGGTGCCACGATCCATCCAGCCTTGGATACCTCTTTTCAGATTCTCACAACCCTCGGGTATGAGCTTACAGTAATAACAGTCAGGGTCGCAACCTGGAAATAAACCAGATCGCAGCAGCTTTCTCTTGATGTCTGGGAGAGGAGTTGACAAATCTCTTACATCATAGACATGGATTGTGTCCATGATAGCATTAACGGCATTGTCATGTTTTGGCATAGGGGTAGTGATGACATTAGGAGTCACTGGGGCGTCGAACTCGATTTCACCAGCATCTATCATGTCTTGGATCTTATTTTTCAATGCCCAATAATTATCAGCAGTGTGTCCAGAGCTATTGGAATGATACACACATTTTGCATTAGGATCATAATTTGGAGATGTAGTGGTGACGCTCTTTGGAGGATCTCTTATGGTGATCAGGTTGGCTTTCAACAGATGTTGCAGAGCTTGAGATAGAGGCATGTTAATTTTAGTGAATTGCCTCTTCGGTCTATCAGTCTTTCGTTGATACTCTTGTCTAGGAGCTTGTTGAGATGTTGGAGTAGAGATGAGGACAGCCCCAACAGATTGGTTATGATCATTCTTATCACGGCCCTTCTGACTATGGACAGCATTAGACTCGTTCCTTCCGTGATGTGGTTTCTTTGTAGTACCAGAAGATGAGCCCACTTGAATCTTCCCACTTCGAATACCATTCTCAACACGCTCTCCAGTCAATATAAGACCAGTAAAACCAGACGAGGAACTACCAGCAAATGACTATAGAATGGCCCAGTCAGCGTACCCATGAACATGTCCACCAACTCCCTATCATTCAAAGAAGGTCGGACTCTTCCAGCTAGATCTCTCCATTTCTGCGCATATTCCTTGAAACTCTCCTTAGGTCCCATAGACATGCTTTGTAGTTGCATGCGAGTTGGTGCAAGATCGGAATTGTATTGATATTGCTTGTAGAAAGCAACCACCAGGTCTTCCCAAGTACGGATATTGGCACCCTCCAGCTGATAATACCACTCCAGTTGAGTCCCAGACAAACTTTCTTGGAAGAAATGGATCCACAGCCTCTTATCTCCAGTATGAGGTTGGATCTTCCTCACATACGACCTCAAGTGCATCTTTGGACAAGAGATTCCATCATATTTAGCAAATACGGGAGTCTTGAACTTGGGAGGAATGACGACTCCAGGAATGAGTCCTAGCTCTTCAAAATCCAGCCCAGGCACTTTTTGAATCTCCACGCTTCTCTGACGCATTTCCAGTAGCCTATACTTCTCATCAGATTCATCTTCGTCATGGTAATAGTTCTCTTCATCGTCATCTTGACCCTCAGAGTCCTCATTACTTCCAGCATTGTTCTTGACACTGATGTTCTCATCTTCTTCGTCTTCTTCGTCTTTGGGAATATTAGCTTCGTCAGCCTTTTTAGGACGACCCTTGAACCTTCTTCCCATGTTGATCACCCCTTTGGGTTTCTTGGTCTTCTTATCCTTCTCAGTCAGAAGGGCTTTCAGCTCTTCTTGCCCCTTGGACAAGGTCAGGATCAAAGCTTGGAATTCAGCATTTTGAACTTGGAGATTCTTCACAGATTGTTCGAGATCCATTTTCTCACTGAAATAAACAGCGGAAAGATGAGGCATTTGTTTTTATGAAACCTGTGATGCGATGTTTATGAATGCATGATTATGCATATGCAATGATCTCAAGGAGTTAAAGGCCTTTTAACACATTTAAAAGAAAAGAAAAGTAGAAGCAAAATAAATTAATTATTTTAAATAAAAACCAGTGTATTATATGTTTTTTTTACTATTATTTTTTTTAGGTTACATTAAAGAAATACTAAATAATAAATAAGAAATAAAAAGAATCATTCTTCAAGTCGGCGCTTTCTCTTTAATCCTCTGATTTCCTCTTTATGGGCTTTGACCATCTCGTTCTTTTCTTGAATAAGCCTATCAATCTCTAGCTCCCATGATTGTATCTGATTAGGTGAGATAAAGTCTTCAATCTTCCACTTGCGAGAGAAATAGTCAAGCATACTATCTCGTTCTTTAGCATTAGCCACTAATACTGCTTTTTCTGCTTCAACCTTTTGTAGACGCTTCTCAAGATCAGCCTTTTCTTGTCTTAAATGAGCAACGGTGGCAGCAAGGTCTTCGTTTGGAGCGGGTACATAAGGCTCCAATTCTACGTGAACCTCGGGAGGAGTGATCCTTGGAACAACGGGTGTGTCAGATGGATGTGGTATGCCAAACTCATAAATCCATTTAAAGTAAATATCTGAAGGAGTATCGATCCTCATTCCCAAATCTCTTGCACCCACCTTTTTTACTTCATACCAAGCTTTAATGAAGCGATTCTTCCTTTCAGTTGTATCTGAACCATAGTCAAAACTTTCCGCACTAAGATATATGGAGCGGGGCTTATCTTTCAAAGCAAAACCAAACTGATGTCGAGCAAGTATGGGATTATAAGTAATTCCCCCTTGGGTGCCAAGAAGAGGCACATTAGGGAACTCACCACAGCGGTCAAATAACTGAACTCCCTCAAACTTCTTTGGATACCAAATGATGTCGTCGTACGAAAGCTCCATAATCCTTTGTATCCAAGTCAAACCTTCTTCATTCTTTATTGAAGATCGGGGTAGGTGAGAAATAAACCACCTATGTAGGAGAGGGATGCACCCTAGAACACAACCTCGTCTCTTTGTCACTCTAGCATTGATGGAATGTAATAGATCACCAAGTAGGAACATGATTTTTGCTAAGGAAGATCTTGATAGCAGCCCTATCAACAACTTTGTCGCAGCGGTGAAACAGAACTTGTCCATATTTCAACAGAGTTAGAACACTTTCCAAGGCATCCATGCTTAAGGCTTTAGCAAAGATCTTAGCTTTCTCAATCAAGAAATCCACAGGTATCCCAGAATAATCTCTTTTGTTGATCCAAACTTTATTAATTTCTGATCTTGGTAGGTGTAGAGCAGCAGCAATGTCTTCCAACTTAGGACCTCCTTCCTCACCAGTGTAAAGAATTTGATCAGGTATGGGTATGTCCATTATGTAAGAGAATTCTTCCAATGTAGGTACCAGTTGAAAATCTCTATAAGTGAAACAATGGAGAAGAGGATCATAAAACTGCATCATAGAGTTGAGGAGAGCTTCATCCACTTTTGTTCGCATTAAACTCATCAGTTTGTTGAGAGATTCAGAAAGAACAAGGGAACCGGTAATATCATCACATAAGAGTCTTAATGCAGTAGGTACTTTCTTGAAGTTGAGGAAGAAAGGTTTTCTGATTAGGATTCCCATTATTCAAATAATCTACAAAACAAATTATGGTTAAAAAGACCTTTTTCTCCTTGAGATGAGTTAGCCATGTCATGAATGCATGTATGCATGATGCATCACAGAAAAACAAATCCACACAAATCACACAATTTTTGGCTTAAGGCTTGCATGGAGTTTGATCAGGTGTCCTTCCCAAGGGCATTTCTATGGATAAGGAAATTTCAGCAACAGGTTCTACAAGTTATCCAGAATTGTCAGCCCTTCTAAAGCACCCTCGGACATGATGCATTTGCACCATGCAATGATACTTTGAGAAAGAACCTATCTGAATTGTAGCATCGGGTAGCGACTAGCCCTTAACATTTGTCAAGGGTAGTCCCCCCACTACGTTCCTAAAGGTCAGGATGGGTTAAGGGTAACTAAAGGTCCTTGAGCTCCGGCGCACCCACAGACACATACATAGACCTCCCTCATTTGAGAAAGGTGTGCATATGCTACGGAGTCCTAACTCAAGCGTGAACTTCATATTGACTCATCTCCCACATATGTGAAAGAGGCCTCCATGACTATGCCACTCCTAAACTTAAGTGTTCTTGAATCCGGGAATAGGATTCGTCCTTCAATTTTCCCAAAACGCCCCTGAAAAATAAAACAAACAAAACAAACAATAGAAAACATTTAAGTGATTCCTAAACTTTTAAGGTAACCCCTCTTTTATCGAATTTTTCCCCAGCAGAGTCGCCAGTTCTGTAATACGGTGAACTGACTTTTTATCGATCGAAATGTCGCGGTTAAGCATGAGTCGCCACTGACTTTTATTTTATCCAAACATTTGGAAAGGCTAAAAGAAATAGAAAAAAACCTTTTAAAGAAATCTAAGTTCGGGGGGTAATTTATGCAAAAGGAAGGTGTAAGGCACCCTTTGCATCCATGGTTTTCCATGGGCTCTTAATTGCTTTGCTTGCTCGTTTTCAGAAAATGTAGATGAAAGAGGAAAAAATGGACTTTAGCTCGTAAAATGAGCGTAGCCAGTTTTTGAAGAATTTTGAGAAAGAATATAGAAAATAGAGCATGGCAAGGCAATTAGGGGCAATTACCTTAAACTCAGATGATAGGTCTCTTTTTAGCCTTTCGGAATGAAAGGGTCAATCCTTGCCATAAGAGGGCAGGAAGCCTTTCGTTTGGAGGTAGAAGGGTCATCGAATTATCATTCGCTCAAAGACTGACCCATGCCATAGAGAGGCAGGTAGTCTAAGAGGAAGGATCAGAATAGCCTTTCGTAGGCAACCAGAAGATACCTCAGCCTTTTCCGTAGGCAACTTTCGAGGGTCGAGGTCATGTTAGTGTATCGAAGGCAGCATCATTAGGGACCATGACCTTTAATCGAGGCAACATGGCTGAGGTATCCTCGTATTCGAGGGACTGGCTATTCTGCACAAAATACAAGGCAACGAGGCAACAGGCAACAAGGCAACAGAGGGGTTACCCAAAAGCGTGCGTGTGTGCACCAATCATGTGATTATATTCAAATATATTATCTTATAGATTTAGTGATTCTATGTTCCATTCAAAAGTTACACTCCCTAGGATTACTAACCACGCATTTAAATAATATAATCAAAACAGATATGGGGGAGGGAAATTGTAACCAGCGGATCCCTTAATAGGGTTTGACATAAGTAATAATTAAACAGAAAAGTATTAAAGTCAGGGTTTAGGGTTACCAAACATTCGTAGCTTTGGCAATCATCGAACCCTGAAAAGGCAAATAAAATAAAAATAGGGTGAGTGTATGGCTAATTCAGAGGCGAACATCTCTAACCCTAAAATAAGAAGGTCGAGACAACAAATTGAAAGGAGTAAATAAATGAAAGGTACTTAGCTTTTTGCATTTGATCTGATGTGGTCGACAGTCGGGGCGCCTTAAGGTTAACCCTGAAAAGAGGCAAGGCAGAGAAAAATGAAGGCGAAACAAACCCTACTTCTACAAATAAACCAAATAGAATTTAAATTAAATTGAATAGATTACTTAACTTCGTGTTTTGGAATAGGCGCGTATTCGGAAGGCATTGGAAAGACAATCCTGAAAAGGCACAGAAAAAATAAATATATTCAGTGTAGGGCTGATCTTCGTAAACCCTAATTTAAAATTCAAATTGAATATAATTGTAAATTGATTTAACTAATTATTGGTCTTACGACCTAATTAATTAAACCGGGTTAAGAAAACTAAATCGAGTGCAAGAATAATTTTTTAGGAATTTTTGGAATTAAAATAATGCATATATGAATTTTTGAAAGTATTTAAATAAATAAATAATATATACATATATTAAATCAAAAGGAGAAAAAAAATAAAAATTTTAAATATTAAATATTATAAAAAATAAAATATTTTTTGTTATTATAAAGTTTTTATAAAGTTTTATGTAAATAAAAGAAAGAAAAAAAAGAACAAATAAAACAAGTATATATATTAAAATAAAATAAAGTGACTGTGTAATCAAAAATAAAAAAAATTAGAAAATACTTAACTTTCGATCAGATGTGGCTGGCGCGTGAATGTCCATGGTACACCTGCGGCTTGCTTGTCGTTGGATTGAAGGAGATGATGATTGCATGGCCTGGATGGAAGAGGGTACACGATAGTGCGTGTTTCATGTTGCACACGATCCGTTCGTCCCCACCAGCCCAAACGCGCGCCAAAACCAGTTTGAACTGGCCAATCAGAACGCGCCAGCTTGTTGTCTTCAACCTTGGATTTCTGCAACTGCTTCCTTTTACAGCGCTTTTTATAAAAAGCGCTATGAATGCTTGCCCTAAAAATAACGAATATAGGCAAACCAAAACAGAAATATTTCGCGATAGTACCATTACGTTCGCCAGATTCTTACGAACCTGATGACGGTATCAATTTTATCTAATGGAACCTGTATCAAAAAACCCCAAATCGAGGGCATGAACCCTAACATGGTAGTGTGTGCATAACACCATGATAGTGCACCAAATCATCCAGAAACAATAAACATATCATTCTAAACACGAATATGTAATTAGATTTGAGAAAGAATGCATGAATACACAAGATCGAATCAATTTATGAATCGGCCAAGAATGACTTACAGTGCTTGATTCTGGGTGCTTTGTGACTCGAAAACGATTGGGAATCGTTCAGTGATGATCAAGGAACAAGTCTTGATCAATTGCAACACTTGAATTGGTCTGCAAATAAGAATTCGATTTTGAAATTTTCTTGAACTTTAGGGCTCGAGTTTGGTTCTCTTGAGGCTGCCAAAACGTGAATCCTATCAATTGGCTCTGTTCAGGTACTTATAGAGAAGGATTAGGGTGAATCTTTAGCCTTGAATCTCAAGAAATCTTTGATTTGCATATTGAGAAAATTTGATTGGAAAATAAATTATGAAAATTTCTAAATAGGCCAATATTGATTCAATCTTGTCCAATTTTATTCATGCACGAAATTAGATTGATTTTGGAATATATTTGATGATTAAAATAGATCCTAATCACATCTTTTATAAAATATTTGATTTTCTAGTAATTTATTTGATTTTAATCATTTTTAAATGAATTAAAAATTCATAATAAACCAAATAAGTCATATAATTTCGTGGCAAAAGAGATTTTGGGCTCTTGAATACTTGGGGACCAAGATTGAAGCAAAATAATTTGGGCCCATTTGCAAAAAGTTTCAAGTTTCTTCACTTTTTTTCCTCCAAAATGACCCAACTTTGATGAGGCCTATCTCTCTCAATTTTTGAGGTATGGAGGTGTTCTAAGACTTTTTAGAAACCTTAGAGAGTCCTCTAACCAGTGTCTTTGGTCTCATATCAAAATTACTTTTTATGCTCCTTGTGTGTCCTTTTGAAAAAAGCGTCTTTTTGTTGACTTTTGAAAAGGATCTATAATGTTTTGGTCCATATCTTTCAAATGAAGAATTTTTAGATTTAGCATGTGAGAGACAAAATTGTAGAGAATCAAATTTCCTTCAAAATGAGATTTGGATGGAAAATTTATGATGTTCCATGTGAGAGTTATGGCTGGTCAAAGTTCAGTTGACTTTTCCTGTACAAAACCCTAATTTAGAAACTTCTTGATTTGTTCATTTTTGTTCTTTCCTTGATGAACCATGATCAATTCTTGATCAAATGGTGAATGATACTTCAATATGAGGATCTTGACAAAAAAATCAGGAGTTTTGACTTTATTTTGACCATAGTTGACTTTTAGGTTAACTTAGTCGACTGTTGGCTTTCTGAACTATTGAGTAACCAAACCTTTGAAATGAGCCTTGATACTTGTCATAGGGATAATGTGAGATGTATTGAGCCATATGAGATGTCTTGGAGCCCTTGATTCACTTATTTTTCCTTTGAATAAACCAAACCCTAGTTTCAGAGCCTTGCATAGGAGAGAGTGTCTAGGAGCTTTGTGTATTGACTTGAATTTGAATAAGAGAAATAATATGGGCAAATTTTGGGGTATGACAGTCAGCACCGTTCATAGTAACTGAATTAGATCTTGGAAAGATGATCGTGTCTACACCGTTCGTGATGATAGAATTAGATCTTTGAAGGTCGATCGTGTCAGCACCGTTCGTAGAAACTGAATTAGATCTTGGAAAGATGATCGTGTCTACACCGTTCGTGATGATAGAATTAGATCCTTGTAGGTTGATCGTGTCAGTACCGTTCGTAGTAACTGAATTAGATCTTTGAAAGTAGATCGTGTCTACACCGTTCGTGATGATAGAATTAGATCTTTGAGAGGTCGATCGTGTCAGCACCGCTGTAGTAACTGAATTAGATCTTGGAAAGATGATCGTGTCTACACTGTTCGTGATGATATAATTAGATCCTTGTAGGTTGACCGTGTCAGTACCGTTCGTAGTAACTGGATTAGATCTTGGAAAGTTCATTGTGTCTACACCGCTCGTGATGATAGAATTAGATATTTGAGAGGTCGATCGTGTCAGCACCGTTCGTAGTAACTGAATTAGATCTTGGAAAGATGATCATGTCTACACCGTTCGTGATGATAGAATTAGATCCTTGTAGGTTGATCGTGTCAGTATCGTTCGTAGTAACTGAATTAGATCTTGGAAAGTTGATCGTGTCTACATCATTCGTGATAATAGAACTAGATCTTTGAGAGTTGACCGTGTCAGTACCGTTCGTAGTAACTGAATTAGATATTGGAAAGTTGATCATGTCTACACCGTTCGTGATGATAGAATTAGATCTTTGAGGGTTGACCGTGTCAGTACCGTTCGTGGTAACTGAATTAGATCTTTGAATATTGACTGTTGTTTGTAGTAACTGAATTAGATCTTGGAAAGTTGATCGTGTCTACACCGTTCGTGATGATAGAATTAGATCTTTGAGAGGTTGATCGTGTCAGCACCGTTCGTAGTAACTGAAATAGATCTTGGAAAGATGATCGTGTCTACACCGTTCGTGATGATAGAATTTGATCCTTGTAGGTTGATCGTGTCAGTACCGTTCGTAGTAACTGAATTAGATCTTGGAAAGTTCATCGTGTATACACTGTTCGTGATGATAGAATTAGATCTTTGAGAGATCGATCGTGTCAGCACCGTTCGTAGTAACTGAATTAGATCTTGGAAAGATGATCGTGTCTACACCGTTCGTGATGATAGAATTTGATCCTTGTAGGTTGATCGTGTCAGTACTGTTCGTAGTAACTGAATTAGATATTGGAAAGTTGATTGTGTATACACTGTTCGTGATGATAGAATTAAATCTTTGAGAGTTGACCGTGTCAGTACTGTTCGTAGTAACTGAATTAGATCTTGGAAAGTTGATCGTGTCTACACCGTTCGTGATGATAGAATTAGATCTTTGAGGGTTGACCAGGTCAGTACCGTTCGTGGTAACTGAATTATATCTTTGAATATTGATCGTGTCAGCACCGTTCGTAGTAACTAAATTAGATCTTTGAAAATTTGGAGATATTGTTTTTCTGCTTGTACCTGTATCCTGAAAAAGGTAAATTTAGTCTTTATGCAATGTCATGATGCATGTGTTATGTGAAGAGTCTCTCAAAATAAATAAGAAACTTGCATGTTATGTATGAATTTATTATGAAGTGATGTATGCAATGTATGAATATGTTTATGATATATGAATATAATTTATCCTGTCTTGATTGAGAAAATAAATCTGTGTCATTGTGATTTTGTTGTCTGATTTTGTTTTGAAGATGCTCAGCTGGGGATTTATGATTTCTGCTTAGGGATGAGAGCCATTTGAATGATTGATCTTGATTTACCCTGACTGGGGATAAGAGAGATGAATAACCCTATTTGGAGAAGAGAATAATATCGGGGAACCGGCAGTGTCGAATATGTAAACTCAGTTGAGGAACTAAGTCTTTGTTGGGACGAGAACATTTGAAGATATCTTCTTAATGATTACTCTGTGGGAATATGATCTTGTGAAACTGGCTTTGTGGGAAGGCATGGATGTCTTGAATGTTGCCCCCTGTGTTTATAGCAACTGCCATTCCTGGACTTGTAATGATTTGGAACCCAACAGTGAGTATTGATCGAAGTGTTGAACATGCCTTGCATAGCTTTGCCCCAGCTATTAGGGAATTTGAAGAGATTCTCCTCGCGAGGACCTTATGA
The DNA here is from genome assembly GCF_029867415.1 of Vicia villosa. Lineage (NCBI taxonomy): Eukaryota > Viridiplantae > Streptophyta > Magnoliopsida > Fabales > Fabaceae > Vicia > Vicia villosa. Next base: position 211,111,017 of record NC_081180.1, on the reverse strand, counting down.
GATGTGTACTACGGGTGACATGCCCCTAGTACTTAGTATGATGCCCTTGACAGATCGGGAAGTAGTTGCAGATCCACTTGGGTGTATGCCCCTAGTTGTTTGGAATCTTGAGAGATTCTTGAAATCTTGACCTGACTGCCTCAGATTGATTGGCATTCTTTGAGAGATTCTCTGAATCTTGACCTGACTGCCCTAGGTTGATTGGATAAACCATGTCATGCCCCTTGTATACATAAGAGACATTGCTTCTAGAGTGGTTTTGTCTGTCGGGATAACTTTCAGTCATTAGTTGTACCATGTGTGAATCTTCCTGATGCTAACATTTGAAATTATGTAGCAAAATATGTTTAATAATGAATTCATGAGATGCAATGCATATGTCTGTCTTGTTTTTTTGAAAAACATTAAAACAGGAGATGTAAAAGGCGTGATGTTTATAAAACGTGATGTTCGTATAAGGAGATATCAACTCAGCTTTTATGGCAAACCTTAAGGAGTCAGGATACCTTTTTGGTGACAGTATGCTTTCGAACTAACCATGCTTCAGTTAGGACTTTCAAGGGTTGTAACATGGCTTGGTTCACGGTTTAAGAAACAAAGGATAATGGCTCAAAAATTTATTTATGCCCATCCCAATCTTTGTGATGTTCTTCGATCCTATGCTCAGTTAACTTTGCCTTTAAGTTTTAGCAGGCCTTGAAGTTGTAACATTGATATTTGATGATGGTTAAAGTACCGGAGGTTTATTTGGACAGGCAGTCATCCCTTTTTTTTGTAATACTTTCTTTTTGTCTAGGATTTGTAGTGGCCTCTTTTGAAATGTTTTCTTTTGTCGTGGAAACTTTTTTAGCAACCTCCTTTTTAACTTTGATTTTGTTATCCCTAACTTTTGCCTGAACTGTTTATTTTGAGATTACAGTCAGCGGCATGTTTTGATTTTTGATAAGTCTCCTTCATAGGTTTTGACTTAATTGTTTCTTCTCTTTTTGACGGATATTGACTACCTGACTTAATGATTACAAAACCCATTATTACTTGTGTAAAAACAACTGCTAGTATAATTGAGTTAACTGAGTAACTACCCCGCCTCAGGTTATGATTAAAGGGTTTCATTTGAACGTGAAAGAAAACTCCTACACCTTAGGCTCAAAGGGGTTGACGAGGGATTAACATCCTTATATCTCCACTATTTAGGAATTGAAACAATGGCTGTACATCGTCAGCATAGTCTGTTCGAAAGCATATTGTATGAGGTTGCGGTATCATTTTCGTCATTCTCCCTCAAAAGGCATACAGCTTTAGCAGGAGTTAAGTATCACAAAACATATGCAAAGTAAAGACGCATTTTAAAATGAGTGATAGCGAAATGAATTGTTCAAGACAAACATATGCAATACACTGATGATGATGATTAAAACAGATATTGTCTGTCATAAGTCGAATGTTTAAACAAACGGGATAGAATTGCAAATGCAAGTAAAGCTAATGAACCAATAGTCCATCTTTCTAGATGTTAATCAGTCTTGTCATGATTAGGCATGGGAGCAGTGATCACCACAGGAGTCTTAGGAGGATTGAAATCAATTCCACCAACATCGATCACGTCTTAGATCTTGATCTTTAATGCCCAGCATTTATTGGTATCGTGCCCGGGACTATTGGAATGGTAGGCATGCCGCACGTTTGGACTGTGTTTAGTAGAGGGAGTGTTGATGTGTTGGGGAGGATCCCTCACAGTAATCATTCCTGCCTTCAACAGATGTTGCAACTCCTGATCTAATGACATGTTAATTTTGGTGAATTGACGCTTAGGTGCATCTAGCTTGCGTCGTTGTTGTAGAGATTCAGAGTATCCAGGGTTCGAGCTTCCGAGATGTATATCTGATAAGACTGTTTCAGAATGTCCGGAGTTCGAGCTTCTGGAATGTATATCTGATTGGAATGTTTCAGAAGTCTAGGGGTAAAGCTTCCAGAATGTTCATCTGATTGGAACTTTCAGAATGTCCAGGGTTCGAGCTTCCGGAATGTATATCTGATTGGAATGTTTCAGAAGTCTGAGGGTTAAGCTTCCAGAATGTTCATCTGATTGGAACTTTCATAATGTCCGGGGTTCGAGCTTCCAGAACGTATATCTGATAAGGTGTCTTCAAAATGTCTGGAGGGATATGCTTTCCAGAATGTATATTTGACAGAGATTGATTTGTTGATGGTATTTGTCTGACCAGTTGGTCGACCTGAAAGGCAAAGTTAGTTTTACAATCATTGGGTTGTGTGTTGTCGCGTCGTGATTGGCCATGAGATCCTTTTGTCCTTTAGTGACTTAAAACCCGCTTGACCAATTGATGTTAGTGCATTGTATTTCTCATGTCACGTTTTAATATGCCAACTGTAATACTGTGGGAGAACTGACTTTTTTAAATGTTGCGGATAGCAAGAGTCGCCACCGACTTTTATTTTATCCAATATATAGAAAGGCTAAAAGAACATAAATGCACCTTTTAAAAAATATTGAGTTCGGGGGGTAAGTTATAGAAAGGGAAGGTTTAAAGCACCCTTTGTATCCATGGTTATCCATGGGCTCTTAATTGCTTAGCTCACTTTTGAATTGTTTGAAATGTTTAAAGTGTCGTGTGTGTTTAGAAAAGATTTTTGAATAAGGACTTTAGCTTGTAAATAAGCGTAGCCTTTTGGAAATCGTTTTGAAAAGGAGGTGTGAAAAGCATTTGAATGTTTGATTTGAATTTGAGCAAGCAATTGAGAACCACCTACCTTAAGATTGTCTTTCTTGTTCTTTAAGTCTTTCGAGCGAAAGGGTCTATCCATACCATGAGAGGGCAGGAAGTCTTTCAATTGGATGTGAAGGGTCATCGAGAAATTATCATTTGCCACAGGACTGTCCCTGCCATAAAGAGGGTAGGTAGTCTAAGGGAAGGATATAATAGTCATTTAAGGCAACATGCGAGGATACCTTAGCAATTAGGACAATCATCATGTTTTACCGAAGCTACTTCGAGGGACTAGATCTCATATGATGATTTAAATGATTTAGGCAACCTTTGCTTTAGGTATCCTCGGAACCGAGGGACTTGACTATTTTTACAAATTAAGGCAAAAGGCAACAGTAATAAGGCAACAAAGTAACGAGAGGAATTACCCTAAAGGTGTGTGGGTGCAACAATCACGTGATTCAATTAAGATAATTATCTTTTATTTAGGCAAACTAAATTCAATCAGCAGGCTTATCACTCCCTATTATTACTAACCACGCAGTTAAAAAAATAAAAATAAATAAAGGCAGAATTAAAAGTTCCTACGCTATTACAATAAACACCTGTGGGCGGGAAAATTAAAGGCAGAAACATAACCTAATTACTATTACAATAAAACCCTTGTAGGGTAACAGAAAATAAATGGCAGAAAGAAAGGTAGAAAACTTTTTGTACATGGCTTTGGGGCAGATACATAATTTATAAATAATAGCAAGCAATAATAATGCGAATAATAAAATAAAAATCCAAAATTATAAATAATAAGGCAGAACTAAAATAAAGGCACATGCGACAATCACAGAGTATGGGGTGAGAAGAGAATTGCGCTTGAAGAAATTCAATGTTTGAAAACAATTTATGGTGTTCATGGTGATAAACCTTAAATCTTAAAGGTTAACTTAGTGGCTAAAAACCTAAGGGTGAAAACTTAAGCCTACAGTTAATAGACAACTCTTACATTGTTGATAATAAAATTTACCATTGGTTATTAAGACTAAACTAAAAAACCTAATTAGAATTAAACCTAAATTAATTCCTAATTTGTCTGATTAATTAAAAAAAGCTAACCCTAATTAATAAAATTAAAAACTAAATATTAAACCTAGTTAATTATTTAATCTAAAATTTTTATATTAAAACTAAGTATTAAACCTAATCAATTTAATTATCCTATAAATAAAAACTAATTAACCTAAAAACTAATTTTCTTAAAAAAGGGTTAATGTTGATTATTAATTAAAGTATTAATGTTAATGAAATAAAGAAAAGAAGAAAATATAAAAAAAAAACCTGAAGTGTGGACGCTGGAATCTGGTACGGGTGAATTGTGAAGGTCCATGATAGTCATGCGTTTGGGAGCGTCAGATCCATACCCATGGAAGATCCTCCGGTTGGTATTTGAAGGTGCACTGTAATCGTTCCAGGGGCGCTACATGGAATCGGTGAATAATTCATTAGAAAAATAAAAATGTCTCACACCTGGTTCGAACCCAGGTTTGTGAGCATATCAACATTATTCTTTGCCAATTGTGTCATTGATTTGAGTTATTAATATAATGACTATGAAAATATAAATATAAACAATAACGTTAGTTTGAAAACAAAGTCAAAAGAACCAAAACTGGGCCCATGTGTCTTCGCGTTAACCAATGAGAGGAGAGAGAGAGAGAAGGTCCTTGACAGTTGACCAACAAATATCCATTGGAGAGAGGAGTCTCTCTTTTGACTAGCCATACACACAAGGCCGCGTGGCCTTTCTTCTTCGTCTTCCTCGTCTGCCTTACCTGCGGATTTACTTGTGAATCTTGTTACAGTTTTACCTGCGATTTTTGCTACCACCCGCCATGGTTAATTCTTCGACTTTGCAACCAAAAATGGTGCAAGCTTGTAGCGACGATTCTGGGCATGCTCTGGATTGCGTGAGGACTTGGAACGACCACTGGGAGGTTTAGGAAGATGAATGAACGTTTAGAAACGATCATGGAAGGCTGTCACTTGAAGATTTATGATGCAAACTTGTTTGAACATTTTTTGTGAAAACCCTAGTTCTTTGGCTCCCTCCCCTTTGTCAATTTTTCATCCTCCTTTGATGCTAAGTGGTAGAGTATATATATGGGATGAATTAGGTCAATTGATTTGGAAAGAAATCATATATTGGAGAGATGAGATTTTGATTGAAAATAATCAAATCTTTTTCCTATTTTTGGACCAATCTTTTTCCAATTATTTTTACGTATTATGTGACCTTGTGAATCAATATAAACGTGATTAAATATTGGTAAAATGCCTCATATAATCTTTCCCATTTAATTATGATTTATTTGAATTTAATTTGATTTTAAATAAATAAAAAAAATCAAAAATAAAAGAAGTAAAATCATAAAATAAAAAGGAGTTGATCTATGGGTCTCTCATACACTCAAGATCACGTGGGGAGTCCAAAAGCATAAGCCCAATACTCAAAAATTAAAAATCTCTTAGTTAGAGTTTCATAGATTTTCCAAATTTTACCCAACTTGTACCAACCATAACTCTTTCGATTTTGATCGTATGAAGGTGTTCTATGACTTTTTGGAAAGCCCAAGATGTCCTCTATAAGCCACTTTGGAAGCTTTTTTGCATTTGAGAATTTTATCTTGAAGATATGGCTCCTGACAAAAAACAACTTTTTGCGGGCTTCTAGAAGGACCTGTAATGTTTTGACTTATATCTGTTATGCGAAAGCATTTCTTGACCTTGGGCCCAACATAAAAGTTGTAGAGAATAAAATTTCCTTGAGAAAAGGCGTTGGTTGGGGAATTTCTGATAAAGTATGACTGAGATATGATTGGTGAAATTTGGGTTGACTTTTAGGTTAAAACCCTAAATTAGAAACTTGGACTTTTGTGGATTTTTGATCTTTTCTTGATGAATCATGATCAACCTTTGATCAAATGATGAATTTAACATTAGAATGTTGATGTTGACAAAAAATCAGGAATTCTGACTGTACTTTGACCACAATTGACTTTTAGGTCAAACTAGTCGATTGTTGACTTTCAGATCAATTGACTGAGCAAACTTGTACTGTGATACTTGAAAATTGGTATAGGGATTCTTTGGGAAATATGCGAAGCCATGAAGTCCATTTGAGGCGTCAGAAGTTGATTTCTCCTTGAGAATGTCAAAACCCTAGCTGAAGGGCTGTTGCTTAGGAGAGTGTACACTCAGTCAAGTCTTGAGCTTTTGTCATTCAGATGAGCTTGAATATGAAAATATGATGGGCAAATTTTGGGGTATGACAGCTACCCCTATTCAATCTTCTTACACTTGAGGATGTAGATTGGCTTGTGTGCTTGTCGGAGTCTGAAGGTGGAAGAGGATTGAACACTAGAATACTAAGAAATTTGCCCTTGATGATGCAGGGACTTTTTCGGAGATGGGCTTAGAGTGCCATCCGAGCAGAGTATTATCGGAGATGGGCTTAAATATGTCATCCGGATATTGAGAGACTTGATTGAGATGGGCTTAAAGATGCCATCCGGATATTGGGAGTATGAAGTGGGCTTAAAGACGCCACTTGCCTTGATACGTTGAAAGTCAGTATGAGTCATACGTTAGACTATATCTGAACTTGAAGCATTGATAAGTGTTTGTTGGAATCTGAATGAGGTGTCAAAAAGATTCGTACATTAGACTATATCCGAAAGAGTGAGCCATATAATATACTTCAACTGAGAGAGTGAGTCATTCATTAGACTCTATCTGAATGAGAATATCAGAACGAGCCATACATTAGACTATATCCGGTAGAGAGTGCTAGAACGAGTCATTCATTAGACCATATCTGAAGAGGAGTACCAGAACGAGTCATACATTAGACCATATCTGGAAGCAGGACATCAGAATGAGTTATTCATTAAACCATATCTGAAGGAAAATATCAGAACGAGACATATATTAGACCATATGTGATGAAGGATGTCAGAACGGGTCATTCGTTAAACCATATCTGAAGAGGAGTACCAGAACGAGTCGTACATTAGACCATATCTGGACTTGAAGTGTAGAGAAGTAGTTGTTGAATGTTAGTCGTGTCAGCACCGTTCGTAGTAACTGAATTAGATCTTGGAAAGATGATCGTGTCTACACCGTTCGTGATGATAGAATTAGATCTTTGAAGGTCGATCGTGTCAGCACCGTTCGTAGACACTGAATTAGATCTTGGAGAGATGATCGTGTCTACACCGTTCGTGATGATAGAATTAGATCCTTGTAGGTTGACTGTGTCAGTACCGTTCGTAGTAACTGAATTAGAACTTGGAAAGTTGATCGTGTCTACACCGTTCGTAATGATAGATTTAGATCTTTGAGAGTTGACCGTGTCAGTACCGTTCGTAGTAAGTGAATTAGATCTTGGAAAGTTGATCGTGTCTACACCTTTCGTGATGATAGAATTAGATCTTTGAGGGTTGACCGTGTCAGTACCGTTTGTGGTAACTTAATTAGATCTTTGAATATTGACCATGTCAGCACCGTTCGTAGTAACTGAATTAGATCTTTGAAAATTTGGAGATATTGTTTATCTGCTTGTACCTGTATCTTGAAAAAGGTACATTTAGTCTTTATGCAATGTCATGATGCATGTGTTATGTGACGAGTCTCTCAAAATAAATAAGAAACTTGCATGTTATGTATGAATTTATTATGAGGTGATGTATGCAATGTATGAATATGATTTATCCTGTCTTGATTGAGAAAATAAATCTCTGTGTCATTGTGATTTTGTTGTCTAATTTTGTTTTGAAGATGCTCAGCTGGGGATTTATGATTTCTGCTTGGGGATGAAAGCCATTAGAATGATTGATCTTGATGTACCCTGACTGGGGATAAGAGGGATGAATAACCCTATTTGGAGAAGAGAATAGTATCGGGGAAACGGCAGTGTCGAAGATGTAAACTCAGTTGAGGAACTAAGTCTTTGTTGGGACGAGAACATTTGAAGATATCTTCTTAATGATTACTCTGTGGGGATATGATCCTGTGAAACCGGTTTCGTGGGAAGACATGGATGTCTTGAATGTTGCCCCCAGTGTTTATAGTAACTGCCATTCCTGGACTTGTAATTATTTGGAACCCAACAGTGAGTATTGATCGAAGTGTTGAACATGCCTTGCATAGCTTTGCCCCAGCTATTAGGGAATTTGAAGAGATTTGCCTTGCGAGGACCTTATGAGATGTGTACTACGGGTGACATGCCCCTAGTACTTAGTATGATGCCCCTGACGGATCGGGAAGTAGCTGCAGATCCACTTGGGTGTATGCCCCTGGTTGTTTGGAATCTTGAGAGATTCTTTGAATCTTGAGAGATTCTTGGAATCTTGACCTGACTGCCCCAGATTGATTGGCATTCTTTGAGAGATTCTCAGAATCTTGACCTGACTGCCCCAGGTTGATTGGATAAACCATGTCATGCCCCTTGTATACATAAGAGACATTGCTTTAAGAGTGGTTTTGTCTGTCGGGATAACTTTCAGTCATTAGTTGTACCATGTGTGAATTCTTCCTGATGCTAACATTTGAAATTATGTAGTAAGATATGTTTAATAATGAGTTCATGAGATGCAATGCATATGTCTGTCTTGTTTTTTTGAAAAACATTAAAACAGGAGATGTAAAAAGCGTGATGTTTATAAAACGTGATGTTCGTATAATGAGATATCAACTCAACTTTTATGGCAAACCTTAAGGAGTCAGGATACCTTTTTGGTGACAGTATGCTTTCGAACTAACCATGCTTCAGTTAGGACTTTCAAGGGTTGTAACGTGGCTTGGTTCACGGTTTAAGAAACAAAGGATAATGGCTAAAAAAAATTATTTATACCCATCCCAATCTTTGTGATGTTCTTCGATCCTATGCTCAGTTAAATTTGCCTTTAAGTTTTAGCAGGCCTTGAAGTTGTAACATTGATATTTGATGATGGTTAAAGTACCAGAGGTTTATTTGGACAGGCAATCATCCCTTTTTCTTTGTAATACTTTCTTTTTGTCGAGGATTTGTAGTGACCTCTTTTGAAATGTTTTCTTTTGTCGTGGAAACTTTTTTAGCAACCTCCTTTTTAACTTTGATTTTGTTATCCCTAACTTTTGCCTGAACTGTTTATTTTGAGATTACAGTCAGCGGGATGTTTTGATTTTTGATAAGTCTCCTTCATAGGTTTTGACTTAACTGTTTCTTCTCTTTTTGACGGATATTGACTACCTGACTTAATGATTACAAAACCCATTATTACTTGTGTAAAAACAACTGCTAGTATAATTGAGTTAACTGAGTAACTACCCTGCCCCAGGTTATGATTAAAGGGTTTCAATTTGCACGTGCAAGAAAACTCTTACACCTTAGGCTCAAAGGGGTTGACGAGGGATTAACATCCTTATATCTCCACTGTTTAGGAATTGAAACAATGCCTATACATCGTCAGCATAGTCTGTTCAAAAGAATATTGTATGAGGTTGCGGTATCATTTTCGTCATTCTCCCTCAAAAGGCATACAGCTTTAGCAGGAGTTAATTATCACAAAACATATGCAAAGTAAAGACGCATTTTAAAATGAGTGATAGCGAAATGAATTGTTCAAGACAAACATATGCAATGCACTTATGATGATTATTAAAACAGATAATGTCTATCATAAGTCGAATGTTTAAACAAACGGGATAGAATTGCAAATGCAAGTAAAGCTAATGAACTAATAGTCCATCTTTCTAGACGTTAATCAGCCTTTTCATGATTAGGCATGGGAGCAGTGATCACCACAGGAGTCTTAGGAGGATTGAACTCAATTCCACCAACATCGATCACGTCTTGGATCTTGATCTTTAATGCCCAACATTTATTGGTATCGTGCCCGGGACTATTGGAATGGTAGGCACGTCGCACGTTTAGACTGTGTTTAGTAGAGGGAGTGTTGATGTGTTAGGGAGGATCCCTCACAGTAATCATTCCTGCCTTCAACAGATGTTACAACTCCTGATCTAATGACATGTTAATTTTGGTGAATTGACGCTTAGGTGCATCTAGCTTGCGTCGTGGTTGTAGAGATTCAGAGTATCCAGGGTTCGAGCTTCCGGGATGTATATCTGATAAGACTGTTTCAGAATATCCAGAGTTCGAGCTTCCAGAATGTATATCTGATTGGAATGTTTCAGAAGTCTGGGGGTCAAGCTTCCAGAATGTTCATCTGATTGGAACTTTCAGAATGTCCGGGGTTCGAGCTTCCGGAACGTATATCTGATTGGAATGTTTCAGAAGTCTGGGGGTCAAGCTTCCAGAATGTTCATCTGATAGGAACTTTCAGAATGTCCGGGGTTCGAGCTTCCGAAATGTATATCTGATTGGAATGTTTCAGAAGTCTGAGGGCCAGGCTTCCAGAATGTTCATCTAATATAGATTGATCTATTGATGGTATTTGTCTAACCAGTTGGTCGACCTGAAAGGCAAAGTTAGTTCTATGTGGTGTTATGAATGCAAATGCAATCTTTTCAAAGATCTTTAGGAATTTAGTTAGCAACATTAGAAAATGATTTGGTCGCGTCTTTATTTGAAGAATTCTGATTCTTGAACATTCTTCTATGGGAATCGAGATCACCATATCGAGTGGGTCATCGCCTTTGATTTGGGATACCTCTGAATTTGAAAGTATAAGGCTAGAGGAAAATAAATCCTCTTGCCCCTTGATAAGTGCTGAGCCTTTGAATTGGAGGTCGTATGGCCAGAGGAAAATAAATCCTCTTGCCCCTTGATAGGAATTCAGTCCTTGATAAGAGCACCTGAAATTGTGCGCCCTAAATCCCTAAGATCCTTGAAAGGGTTAGTTAACATGCTATGTTATGATGTCATGATGACATAATGTCATGAATATGTAATGCATTAGGCAAAGCGTAAGGTAATAAGGACGAGTGAGTCCCACAAGAAAAACCTGCAAGGAAACCAAAAGGTTAGTAGCATACACAAGCAAGTCACAGTGTCCTTAAGTTTAAAGGCTTGCATGAATCCAAAGGTAAGTACCCTCCCCACTGAAGTTTAGTTGGTTCAACCTGTCCTAGATAAAGATCAGGTTCTAGGGAGCTCATATCATTGACCTTTCTCGAAGGTACTTATTTCAGTTCAGCAATCGAATCACCGACCGAAAATGTCCTGAAAGTCCAGTCCATATGAGTTCAGCTAGGGTTCTAGGGGCAAATTAGTGCTTAATGACACCACGCAGCAGCCAAGTGTTTCCTCAAGTTGGATCTCAAGGAACACCAGGACAAACCAACGTGTCACACTAACGATGGCCACCATATTAACCGCATCAGTATACGCCGTGCAGTCTCCTTGGTCTCATGCCATTTACCTAAGGTACTCAGATCCGGGTTAGGATCTTTCACACCAGTAAACCCAAACAAGCCCACAAATATAAAGCAAACAATTGAAAACAATTAAGTGAATCCTAAACTTTAAGGTAACCCCTCTTTTATTCGAAAATCCCCAGCAGAGTCGTCGGTTCTGTAATACGGTGAACTGACTTTAAAGAAATGTCGCGGTAAGCAAGAGTCGCCACCGACTTTTATTTTATCCAATTTGATAGAAAGGCTAAAAGAACTGAAAAAGACCTTAAAAAGATTTTGAGTTCGGGGGGTAGGTTATACAAAGGGAAGGTGTAAAGCACCCTTTGTATCCATGGTTATACATGGGCTCTTAATTGCTTAACTCACTTTTGAATTGTTTGAAATGTTTGAAGTGTCGTGTGTGTTTAGAACAGATTTTTGAATAAGGACTTTAGCTTGTGAATAAGCGTAGCCTTTTGGAAATCATTTTGAAAAGGAGGTGTGAAAAGTAATTTGAATTTTAGAGCAAGCAATTAGTAGCAACTACCCTAAGTTTGAAAGATCGTTCTTTTAGCTTTTTAGTTCGAAAAAGGCTATCCATACCATAAGAGGGTAGGAAGTCTTTTCATTGGATGTTGAGGGGTCATCGAGAAATATCGTTCGCCATAAAACTGTCCCTACCATATAGAGGGTAGGTAGTCTTTAGGGAAGGATATAATAGTCATTAATATTTTTTAGGCATCATGCGAGGATACCTTAGCAATTGGGACAATCATCGTATTTTTCCGAGGCAACATCGAGGGACTAGATCTCATATGATGATTTCAAAGAATTAGGCAACCTTTGCTTTAGGTATCCTCGGAATCGAGGGACTTGACTATTTTAGAGGCATAATCAATGAGGCAACAAGGCAACGGTAAGGCAACAAAAGAGGTTACCCTAAAGGTGTATGTGTGTGTGAGGCACAATCACGTGGTTAAATTCAGTTATTTATCTTATAATTAGTGATGCTAATTCAGTTCAAGGCTTGCACTCCCTAAGATTACTAACCATAGCAGAAAAATAAAACAGTTTAATAGTCCTACGCTATTACAATAAACACCTGTTGATGCGGGAAAATTAAAGGCAGAAAAAATAAACCTAATTACTATTACAATAAAACCCTTGAAGGGTAACAGAAAATAAAAGACAGTAAGAAAGGTAGAAACTTTTTGTACATGGCTTTGGGGCAGATACATTATAAATAATAGCAAGCAATAATAATTCGAATTGAAATAATTTAAATAAAATGGATAATTAAAATTAAAGGCACGAAATTAAATAAAGGCAAAAATTTAAATAAATAAACAACTTTTACCCCAAGGGTGAGAACAAACATACGACAATCAATAGAATATGAGGTGAGAAGAGAATTCGCGAATAAAAGAAATTTAATATTTGATTACAAGAAGGCAAACCTAAACCTTTGAAGGTTAATGACTAAAAAAACCTAATGGGTAAAATAAACCTACAGGTTAACAAACCTAAATCTAGGTTAATGGGCAAATTACTAAGCCTAACTGCACAAGATAAGCTAAACTAAATTAAGATTACGAAAAAAGTTAATTGATTAAACAAATCCTAAATTCTAAATATTAAAATTAACCTAAATTATTTAACCTAAAATTAACCTACAATTAGTTAATCTCTAAACTAAATTAACATATTTAGATTAATTATCTAACCATTAAATAAAAGCTAATTAAATTATTAAACCTAATTAATTAAACTAATTAAAATAAATAAATAAATAAAAAGGTTTTATTTTTATATAAAAAAAAGAAATAAAAAAAAGAAAGTACAAAAAATAAATAAAGGAGTAATAATAATAATAATAATAGAATAAAAAACATAAAAGAAACCTGGTGCAGATATCCAGTGTGGCACGCCTCCTGAGTATCCATGGTGTGGCACGCTCCTGGGCTCTTGGATCTGGAACTAGCGAGATCCAATGGAGGAGATTTGAGGGCGTATTGTGGGGGTGAGGGAAGGAGATGCGCTAAATCCTGTAAAGACAAATATATCAAACTAAAAAATAAATGTGTGACCCCCCAGGGATCGAACCCAAGCACAAGGGGTTGCCTTTAGACTTTAACATTTACCACTTGCGCTAAAAAATTTAACTAATAGTGAAATCAACAACGTTAAACAAATATTAAAAAGCATATAAATTTTGAAAAAGTCAAAATAACCGTCAGCCTGGGCCCATGCATACTGCGCCGGCCAATCAGAGTAGGGCGAAGTGAAAGACTTTGTTGACTGACGAATAGCCAAGCGCGTAGACGCCACATGGTCTTCGTCTTCTCCCTTCAGCACAGGCTTGTTTCTTTGCTACAATTTTGCCCTAAGATAGCTACAGATTTGCTATGCTTTCTGCAACTTTTCGTAACTAATTCCTGTAAACATCTAAACTTCAAAAATCACGTTAACCAAAAGCGAGACATGCCCAGATCCACTAAACCAAATGTTCTGAATTCAATGGAGGTATTATTTTGGTCTGAAAAGGACGGTATCATAGAGTTCTAACGCTTGGTCGTGAGGATGCCCTAACAATGGCATCAGCCTGTTTACGCGCCAACTCTCACACACGATGGTCCTAATATGTTTTAAACATCAATATGAACTCATGTATATAGTTAGTTTTGATTAACACAGGATAAAACATGAATTATGAATCTCAAGAACATGAGCAAGTGTGAATGACGTGTAGTACCTATTCTGGGCATCATGGAATTCATTTAACAAAGCATTCTCACCATGTATTACCTCAGGAATCGAATGATATTAGTGGAAGGCCTTGAAAGTGGCTGCGACTTGCAATCCAAATTTTTTACCTTTACTTGAATATTTTTCTCTTATGAACCCTAGTAATTTTCCACCAATTTCGTCCCCCTTAGCAACTGCAGCTGTTATATATATATATATATATATATATATATATATATATATATATATATATATATATATATATATATATATATATATATATATATATATATATATATATATATATATATATATATATATATATATATATATATTATGGAGCCATTTAGGTCAAACTTTGGGCTTGGTCTTTAGGTATTTTGAGAGAATGATCTTTGATTTGAAATTTATATAACTTCTTTCTATTCTTGGCCAATCTAGTACCAATCTCTTTCTCACGTTTTTGTGATTTTTCAATCAATTTGGATTGACTAACCTTTATAGAATCCATCCAATAATATCTCTTATTATTTACTCATGATTTTACTTGATTTTAAATTTGAAATTAAACAAATAAAATCAAATATAAGTGAAATAAAATCATGAACTAAATAAAATTTGATCTATGGGCCACTTGGATGATTAAAATAAATCTCCTTCAATTAATTCAAATATTGTTATATTTTACTTGATTTATTTAGATTTTAAATGAGTAAAATCAAAATAAAATAAGTAAATGTTATATAAAAATAAATTAATAATTATGGGCCCTCCTTTGAGTCATAACCATGTTTAGAATCCACAATTTGGGCCCATTAGTTTAAAGGCCTAAGATTGGTCAATTAGTGTTTGGTATATTTCTTGAATTTTGACCAACTTCTAAACCTCATATCTCCTTCAATATTGATCATATGAAAGTGTTCATGGACTTTTTGGAAAGCCCAATATGTCCTATATAATCCACTTTGGAACATATTTTGCATTTGGAGATTTTATCTTGATGATATGGCTCCTGACAAAAAACAGCATTTTGCGAGCTTCTAGAAGGACCTGTAATGTTTTGACTTATATCTCTTAGGCGGAAGCATTTCTTGACCTTGGGCTCAACATCAAAGTTGTAGAGAATCAAATTTAATTGAGAATGATCTTTGGTTGAGGAATTTCTGAGAAAGTATGAGAGAGATATGGCTGGTCAAAGTTCAGTTGACTTTTACCTAGAAACCCTAACTTATCAACTTGTCCTTTTGATGATTTTTGAGCTCTCCTTGATGAATCATGATCAAAACTTGATCAAATGATGAATGTGACTTCAAAATATTGATGTTGACGAAAAATCAGGAGTTTTGACTGTGATTTGACCATTGTTGACTTTTAGGTCAATCTAGTCGATCGTTGACAATTTGAGCAGTTGAAAGGGCATTCTGGAATCAGGGTTTGAAACTTGGCATGGGGATTATTTGGGACATATGTGAGACCATGGGGTCCATTTGAGGCATCAGAAGCTGATCTTACTTTAAAAAGATCAAAACCCTAGTTGGAGAGTTGTTGTTTAGGAGAGTGCGCATTCAGTCAAGTCTTGAGCTTTTCATATTCAAATGAGCTTGAGTATGAAAATGTGATGGGCAAATTTTGGGGTATGACAGGTCCCAACATCAATTTAGAGAATTTCTTTATTGGCCCCCTACCTTCTTGGTCGCCCGTGGCGAAAACCCCAAAATGCCCCTTTATTTCGGAAATGCATTTCCTAAGTCACTTTTTTATGAGAAAAAAGGTGGTTTCGGAAATGCACTTCCGAAAACGTGTTTTTTTTATGAAAAAAACTGATTTCGGAAATGTACATCCGAAATAATATATCTCCGTCGTTCTTGACTTCAAATGGGGTATCAAGCTTGACAACCTTCCGATTTTCCGGATGTTGCAATAGCGTATTAAGCGACATTATCAATTCCGCGAACGGCGTGTCGCACGAGAAGCGGAATTGGAACGACATCGGGTAGCCACTGGTGAAGTAGACAAATGCTAGGTGGGGGTAGGTTTGTGTCATTGGTGTTTTGTGGTGTGATGAGGATGAAAAAGATTGTGTTATATTTATAGACTTATTGGAGTAATAATGGCCCAACAAACCTTATCTTGCATTTAGTGGATGTTTCGGAAATGAACTTCCGAAATAAATCCAAAAACAGCTATATTTTGGAAATAAACTTCCGAATTTAGCAGAAACAGAGGTGAAAAACCAAATTTTGTGCATTGCATTATGTTTTGAGATAACCATAACAAATACACATAATATTACAAGATAGGCACAACATTAGCAATGACAACATTAAACATACTTATATTATATATGTGTTGAATCGGTTTGATTTTATATGCTAAACAACAATACATACAAAAAATGACACGCACCGGTCATTACAAAAAAAACGGTCCGGTTAAAACTAAAATTCGCCGAACCAATCAGTGGCGCTTAGATCTAAAATCGGTATGTTCTTCGATCGCTCTCTATTTTCCTCACGCTCTTGCTTCATCATTTCTTCAAACTTCGTCATTCTTTCAATGAAAGGATCCAACCAAGTCTCCGCCTCATTTGTATGATGTGTCGTCCACTAACAAGAAGTAGCCGGTATAGGACACCCCGATTTCAAAAAAACTTGCACAGAGTGGCGCGATCTTAGATACCCGATACATATGATACGGCTCAACGTGTTCAAAGGCGGTCGACTATGAAGTGGAAAGAATGTCTCACATAATCCAAATCTCGTCAAATCGATACACACCCGATCGTACGCACTTGCTATGAGATGGCCCATGTCGGGGAATGACATCCACTTCGAAACTGGGGCGATAACGCTTAGTGTTGGAACAAGTGAATCATGAAGTTTCTCAAAGTTTTCTTGATTTTCATAGAGTCGGGCGTAGATGTCCCTATGCAAAGTCAACTCCGAAATAAGTGTCCGTCGAATTAGAGTGTGATTTTCTTCTCCTTTTCCGAGCAAACCCGCAACGGCCCGATATCCACAATTGCCGTCGGTTCCAACATCAACTATGTTATCAATATATTTGTGCATAAAAAGCAGCATCTCATCAATTTAGATCATGGGAGATTTTTTTATTGGAGGTGTGTGAGGCGGCTTCGAAATACACGCTCCTTTGTTACCACTACACTTGGACTTTGGTGTTGGTGAATCCGGGATCAATGCATCAACATGTTCAAAGTAGAAAGGAGATCGTTTGGTTGATGTGTCTTCTAAGGTATTTTTCGGTTTTTTCGGCGCACCTTACATCTTAACCGGTTGAGATGGCGGTTTCAAATCGGTGGTCTCCGTAAAAAGGCAATTTTTCGCAATTGTTCTTTTATGTGCATTTTCATTGTGTCATCCGCTTTAGCAAACTTATCCATTATCACTTCCAACTCGTCGGAGATGGTGATTTTGGAATCATTTTCTTTCGGCGGCTCGAAATCATCAAAACGGAGCTTCTTCTAATGGTCGATTAATTCATCCATGTGTATCGGTGAATTCAACTTCATCTTTTTAGAAAGTATACAAGCACATGGAAGCCCGCATGTTTTTCTAATTATGCACCCGCATTTAGAACTATCTGGACCCGTTGTCTCCGCCCGCTTCGCTTCATGAAACATAAAATTCAATCCCGAACGGGATATGTTGTAAATCAATTGCGAGAATAGATTTTGGCCCTTAAACCGGTGTTCCATAACCGTCTTGCTCCGACCGAAAGATGTTTGAATTTCATTGTGTTAATTTTCGAGCATTTGGTTCACGGTGTCCCATCCCCGACACAAATCCCCCTTTCTATCACCCAACCATATCTTCAACGTCGCATGTGCGGATTCAACTCGGTTAGTTGTAGTGCAACCAAGATGTCTTACTCGATCCGTCCAAGCACAAACAACTTTTTCCTTTACTTTGTCAAGGATAGTGGATTCGACATAATGACAAAAAGTCTTAATAGAAACGCACAAAGACCTAAAGTGTAGCAATTTCTCGGTATACAACTCTTTAGAATGTGCATCTAAAATCTCCCTCCATGCGGCCATAATCTTATCCACCACAACACCGGCTTTGATGACTTTACCGTTTTCATCCGGCCTATCTTTCGTGTCAACTTTGAGCTTACTTCTGACGTTGCACGTTATGTGATACCGACAAAGTAATACGGTCGATGTCGGGAAGACGGTATCGACCACCTTCATCAAAGCATTATCTCGGTCGGTAACAATGACACTTGGAATATTCTTTTGATCAACCAACAAAGACTTGCATATTCCCAAAGCCCGTGTAAAGTTATCTTCTTTTTCACATTCCAAAAAAGCAAATCCGACCGAAAATGTCTTGTCCGTCGAGGTCACACCGACAATATCTAGAAGCGGAAGCCTATACTTGTTGGTCTTGTATGTCGAATCCATCACTAGAACGGTTGGAAATGTGTTGAACAATTTGATACTTTCGGGATGAGTCCAAAAAATGTCACGCACCGTAACTTTATCCTCGCACGTTCGGAAGCTTGACACGTATTGGTTATCGCCTAATAGTTTCAAAAGTTGTTGCATTTCCGACCGAGGGCCCATTTTCAAGACTTTAAGATTGTGCCGCTCATTGTATACTTGCTTAATATTTGAAACGCTATCCGGTTTTTTTTGCTTCAAATCGGCAAGTATGTTTCTCGGTGCCACTTTGATTATCGATAAATCCGAAATAACATTCTTCTCTTCGCGGGACAACTGACACGCCGTTGGGTGCCCGTGTAGCTTGGCATCCAAGGCATGATTATGAATTCCACAAATGACGCTTAAACGCCACAAATCATCAATCCTCCGAGTCACGCGCAACTTAAACAGACACCCACACTTTCTCGATCCCGTGTCTTCGTGTTTTAACTCCTGGTTTGTTGGTACATACCTCCCACTCCTCTCACAATTCAAAACGACAAAAGCTTGCTGTCTACTATTTCCATTGTCGGACCTTAAAATAACAATTCCAAATCCAAGTTTACTAGCTTCACTACGAACCCAATCAAGCAATTATTCACGACAAGCGAAGCTCCGATCATTTGTAAATTATTGTTGTACATCCACCGCATCGATCATGGATTTAACATCGTTAACCGGATCGTTATTAACGTTGACATCTTCCGGAACTACTACGTCATCGGCGACAATGTTGTCCGGATGCACCATACCTAACATGCAAAAAATTAGCAAAAATGGTCAAAACTGTTTTTTTAAATACTGCCAGGCATTATTTTGGAAGTACATTTCCGAAATTTGTTAGGTGACTTATTTCGGAAATGAACTTCCGAACTGACGGAGTTTTCATCACAGAAATCAGCAACAATGTAGTGAAATAGGGGATGAAATGAGAGATGTTTACCTCAAATTATAGCTTTCTATGCTCCCTTTAACGTGATCAACGATTTGAAACTTGATTTTGAGACGAAAAATGAATTGATATTGATGGAAGTTTTGGAGAGGGTTTGGGTTTGTTTTGGAGAAAAATGATGAAATAGTGAAGGAGGGAAAATGGTATATGAACACATTATTTCGGAAACGTACTTCCGAAATAATAGCTGACTGTTAAAACCAACGTATTTTTTGAAATTTCATGCATTTCGGAAATGCATCTCCGAAAACACCAATTTTTTGGTGTTTTCGGAGATGCATTTTCGAAGTCTGAAAAAATAAAAAAAAATACTTTAGAGATACATCTCCGAAGCAGGGGCAAGTTGGGAATTTCGCTGTGGTCACCCTATAGGGGGGGTCAATAAAGAAATTCTCTCAATTTATTAAAAGAACCCTAAAACTACAATCAGACTAAATCGTCTGCCTCCTATTCTTTTTCTTTCATACTCTACTATTCAAACTTCTGAAACTTTTTCAGTTCATTCTATTTTATTCTCTATCAAGTATCACACAATCAAAACCTAATGCACTCTTAATCCGAAAATCAACAATATCCATTATGAAAATAATATCGTAAATAGAAGAAAAGGTATCATTCGATAATGGTGAAATGGATGGATGTGCAGCATGTTTGGTGGCGACTGGTGTTTGCTCCGACGGTGAGGTGATGCAAACATGATGAAGATGCTTGTGAATCGTGTGTATTACTTGTTGTTGGTCGATCTGTTGAAGCTGTGTTGGATTGATACGTGAAATTGGGTGTTGAATCAGATTGCAATTCGTGATCCATTGATGATGATTCTGAGATGTAGGTGTTGATTTTTTTTATGCTTCAGTGATGCAGGTAGCACGGTTGTTGGGAGTTTCGGTTGAGATGTATGAAAAGGAAGGTTGATGTTGGTGGTGTGTTGTGAGCTGAGGGATCGGTGGTGATTTGTGATTCGTTTTTTTGGGTGAAATTTATAGGTAGATCAATGATATGAAGGTGTTGAAAATATGGAGCTATGAAGGCTGTTACATGAAGGGTTTCAGAGATATGAAGGTGTTAAAAATATGGAGCTATGACGGTTCTTACAAGAAGAGTTTTGAAGGTGGTTTTCTTTGGTCAGCAGAATTGAAATTTTGGAGGAGAGATGTAATTTATTTAGGCAACATAACTTAATGTTTTTTCTCCCCCATTTTCTCTGATCTAAGCACATACATTTATAGAGATGGATGAGTGAGGGTGAAATTGGAAATCAGTGAGGATAGGATAAGAATGAAGGAATCAAGGTTGTTATAGTGGAAAGAGCAAAATGTTGATTTTGTGGGATTGTGTAGAATGGTGAAAGAATGAAACCATGTGAAATTTGTGGAGATGGCAAAAGTTTTTTTGAGCTTATTTAAGTTTCTAGATGAGTGTGATATCATGAAATTGAATTTGGAATATTTGCTGTGAAGTGAAAATGTGAAGGAAATTGGTGGTCCTAACAATACTCATCTTATAGCTTAAAAATAGAGGTCACTGGCGTCCCCAAATGTACGGTGGGTTCAGGAGACACGGGGAGGGTTGGAAGGAAATGTCGAGGAAGCAGTTCCGTCACTGGTCTCCGGCGTGGGATTCTTTTCCACTGGGTAAGCAGAAGGTGGCGGACGGAAGCGGGAAAATTGCCTCAATCTATTTCTCTGAGTTCCCCGAGAAATGTCGAGCCAGAGATTTCTATGAGCTTTTTGGATGCGTAGGTGAGGTTGTTGAGGTTTTAATAGCACCGAGGAAGAACATAATTGGCAGGAAGTTTGGATTTGCGAGGTTTGTAGAGGTGGAAGATGCTCGTCTTCTTGCGGTTAAATTGGACAATATCATGGTGGAGGGGAAGAAGATTCACGCGAATCTTCTGAGGTTTGACACCCTGTGAAGGGGGGAGGTGTAAACAGTTTGAGAGGAAGTAATTTTGAATTTCAGAGACAATTTGCAAGGAGGGTAGAACGTCCATTTATCGGGTCAGGTACAAGGAAAGACGGTTTGTCATTTGCAGAGGCTGTGTTGAAGAAGAAGGAAGGGGTGGAGGTTAATAAGGTGGTCGATTTTTCTTATGTGGTAAAGGATCAAGATAGAAAGAGGTTTTCACGTGCAAAGCTGGGAGAAGTGTTGTCTTCTGTTTCAATATATAGTTTGCAGTCTGCACTGGAAGTGGAGGGGCATTTCAATATCCGACTCTCGGTGCTGGGGCCAAACTTTGTGCTGATTGAAGAAGAGATTCCAGGAGCATTAGATTTTTTCATCGACGATGCAAATTCTAATTGGAAGAGGTGGTTTAAGGCGATTACGGAATGGAAGGACGACGTTGTTGATTCTGAAAGATTGATGAGACTCAGGGTGTACGGAGTTCCTTGTTGTGCGTGGAACAAGGAGTTTTTTGAATCACTGGTGAACTCATTTAGATCCTTTGTGAGCATTGATGGAAGAACGATTGCGGGAGAGACTTTTGACATTGTGACGATCATAGTGAAGGTTCGGACTAATTTTGCTCTACAAAATTCGGTTACAGTGGACATTAATGGAAAGATGAGGAAGTTGCACGTGTGTGAGGACTTCTCTTTTCCTCAGTCGCGTTCAGGTAATCTTTTAACTCAATTCCCTGGTACGACTTCGTCCGAATCTTTAGATTCGGATGAGGTTTGGTCGTGTGATTTAGATAAGGGTGATAATGAAAAAGAAGCGGAAAGCGATGACTCTATTGAAGTTTTCTCGGTTGAAAAGCTGGATTTGGAGAAGAAGAGTCACATGGGCAGGGAGGAAAATCGCGGTTTCGAAGCCAGTGGGGCAAGGTCGGCAATGTCATGCAGTTCTGGAAATTTTAAGGGGAAGTCCAAAGATATGATTAAAAGATCTTTTGATAGCAGGCTGTTTGCAGTGGCTTCGAGGGAGGTGGTTTTGGAGTCGGTTCAAAATGAAGCATCTAAGGGAATGTTGGAGGGAAATGAAGCAACTAAGGGTATGGTGGAGGAGAAAGCTGGTTTTTATTTAATTGATAAGTTCAGTAGACGACATAGGAAGATCAAATACCGGAAGATGGCGGAGTTAGGAGGGAGAATGAGAAAGGGGCTGATAAGGACAAAGATAAGGAAGGTGACTAGGAAAACTGTTTATAATCAAGAGCGTTTATCAAATGAGTGCAGTAGGAAAACTTCTTCTGTTAGTTTGAATCAAGAGGGTTGTAAAGAGCAAGTTGATCTTCCTGACATACATAGGAATAACAAAAAATAGTGGGATTTTTTTTAAGGAGGGAATGGTGGAAATTGATGTCGGCTTTGAAGGCATTGGGTGTGGCTAAAAGTAGAGAAGATAAAAGGAGTTTGTTTAATCAAATTGAATGTTTGGTGAAGGAGGAAAGTAGTTTTGGAGTTATGGGGAGGGAGAAAACCAATGGTACATTATGATTGTCGGCTCTCTTAATATAAGGGGGGAGGAAATGCTTTAAAAAGAAAAAAGAATAAATGCTTTGATTAACAAAGGAGGAGCGGATGTCTTCATGATTCAAGAAACGAAGATGTCTAATATGCAATATTTTTGGGCGAAGAGTTTGTGGAGGAGTTCGAAGATTGGTTACTCGTACTCTAACTCCATTGGAATGTCGGGTGGTGTCATTACTCTTTGGAAGGAAGGGTCGATAGAGGTTGAATTTAGTTTCAAAGGGGAAGGATATTTGGGGATTAAAGTATTGTCGAAGGAGTTCTTTTACTACATGGTGAATGTCTACTCACCTTGTTGTCTAAGAAAGAAGAAGTTATTATGGGAGAAATTATTGGAATTAAAGGAGAAGTTCTCGGATGGGGAGTGGTTGTTGGGTGGGGATTTTAACGCAGTTAAACATCGTAGTGAAAGAAAAGGGAGAGGTATGTTCGTGAATGATAGTGAGAGTTCTTTATTTGCGGAATTCATAGGGGAAAGTGGTTTGGTGGAGGTTCCTTGCAAAGGAAAGAAATTTTCTTGGTATAGCGGAGATGGCAGATCTATGAGCCGAATTGATCATTTTATATTGTCGGATGTGATTGTGAATAGATGGAATGTCATTGGTCAATTGATAGATGATAGAGACATCTCGGATCATTTTCCAATTTGGCTTGTGTTGGATGGTAACAATTGGGGCCCTAAACCGTTCAAGTTCAACAATGAGTGGTTTTCCTTCAATTCTTTCACCTCGTTCGTTTAAAAGGAGTGGAGAGAAATGGTGGTGGAAGGGAGAGGAGATTTTGTCCTAAAAGAAAAACTTAGAATTCTAAAAGAAAGATTAAGATGGTGGAACAAAGTTGTGTTTGGAAGGGTAGATTTGGAGGTGGAGGATAAAGCGAGACAAATTAATGAAGCCGATAAGTGTTTGGAACAAGATAATGTTGCTTTTGATCCAAATATCATTTTCAATCGTAAGGAGGCAACGAGGGGCTTTTGGACGAATTTGAGAATCAAGGAGGGTATGCTTGCCCAAAAATCTAAAGTTAGACGGCTTAATGAGGGGGATAGTAATAGTAGGTTTTTCTCATAATGTTATGAAGTAAAATAGAAGAATAAATCATATTGGCCCTATTTCTTCTTCTTTGGGTATCCTTCTTGATTCGGTGGAAGAGGTTAAGTTTGGAGACATTTTTCTAAGAATTTTGTTGAAGCCGAAAGGGAGAGGTGGGAGTCGGAGGGATTAGAGTTTGAAAGTATCAGTGTGGAGGAGATGAATTTTCTTGAGGAACCTTTCCTTAAGGAGGAGATAAAATAAGCGGTGTGGGGTTGTGGGAGTTAAAAGAGTCCGGGTCCCGATGGCTTTTCTTTCTTGTTCATAAAGAAATGTTGGTTCTTTCTAAAAGAGGATTTCATCCGGTTTTTTGAATGTTTTCATGCTTGTGTTGGTTTAACAAAGGCGGTCACTTCTTCTTTTTTGTTTTTGGTTTCAAAAACTCTTAATCCGGTGTCTTTGGATGATTATCGTCCTATTTGTTTAGTGGGTTGTTTATATAAAGCACTGGCTAAACTTTTGGCGGGTAGATTAAAAAGGATTATTTCCTCTTTGGTTTCTCTGTGTCAAAGTGCCTTTGTACCGGGGAGACAATTGCTCGATGGAGTTTTTGTGGCTAATGAGGTGGTGGATTTTGCGAATAAGGAGGGGAGAAATTGCTTACTTTTCAAAGTCAACTTTGAAAAAGCTTACGATAATGTGGATTGGGACTTTCTTAGATCCCTTTTGGTGCAGATGGTTTTTGGTACGAAGTGGCGAAGATGGATGGAGTTTCTAATTTTTCAAAGTAAGATGTCCGTTTTGGTAAATGGGAGTCCCACTAAGGAGTTTGTGGTGGGTAAAGGATTGAGACAAGGAGATCCGTTATCCCCTTTTCTCTTTGTTTTGGTGACGGAGGGGTTGGCGAGACTAGTGAAGAAGTCCATTTTTAACGGGGATTATGGTGGATTTGCATTTAATGTAAGATGTAAGGTGGATATACTTCAATTTACAGACTATACTCTTTTGGTTGGGGAAGCATCTTGGAAGCAAGTTTGGGCTATTAAGGCGGTGTTGAAAGCGTTTGAATTGATTTCGAGCCTTGGCATAAACTATCATAAAAGTAAGTTGATCGATATTAATGCTAACATTCATTTTGTGGAGGCTGCGGCTTATGTTCTTTCTTGTAAGGTTGAAGATAGTAAGTTCTCTTTTCTTGGTATTTCGGTGGGCATCAATCCGAGGAAGTATTCTACTTGGATCTCTCTTTTGAACAAAGTTAAGAAACGTCTTTTGGGGTGGAAGAATATATTTCTCAATCTTGGAGGAAGAATCACTCTTTTGAAGTTTATTCTTTGTGCTCTTTCTATTTATACCATATCTTTCTACAAGATGCCTTCGAAGGTGGTTAAAGAGTTAACGAGCATGCAAGGAAATTTATGATGGGGTGGATTGGAGGAAAAGAGGAAAATTCATTGGTTGAGTTGGAAGAATTTCACGGGAGAATGGAGGTTTGGGTATCAAAAACATTGAGGATTTCAACCTAGCTCTCCTTAATAAGTGGAGATGGAGAATTTTAAAAGGTTCGGATTGTTTATGGTATGGTTTGTTGAAAGCTCGGTACGGGGATATTTCAATGAGAATTTTTCAAGATGGTAAGGGGGTGAAATCTTCATCTTCTTATTCTTTTTGGTGGAAAGATATTCTTAAAGTTGGTTCTAATTCTTTTAGAGATCCTATGGTGGCTAGTTGTAATTTTGTTATTGGAAATGGTTTTAATACTCCTTTTTAGGAAGTGAAATGGGCGAACGGAGTTTCGTTGAGGGAGAAATTTACGGATTTATTTTCTTTGTCTAGTTTGAAACTTGTTTCGGTAGCCGGTATGTGGGGTTGGAGGCGTGGAGTTTGGGTGTGGGGGGATTTTGGCGTGAATATTTTATCCTTGTCTTTGGAACATCGGTTGGATTTTAATGCCTTGGAGACGTTCTTAGGAGGGATTGTGGTGGGAGATGTAGATCGTGACAAAGTCGAGTGGATAGGAGAAGAAGGATGTGTCTTTACGGTTGCTTCATGTTATGATTTCTATGCTTCTTTTCGTACTCCTTTTGGCCCACCAAATAGGTACGATTTTTCTTTGGAGAAAATATGGAAGATGGAGGTTCCCTACAAGATATAGACATTCGGTTGGAGACTGTGTAAATAGGCTCCCAACGAAGGATTTATTAAAGGTTAGAGGTATTGAGTTTCCTTTGAATTCTTTAAATTGTGCTTTTTGCGGTATAGAGTTGGAAGATAGGAAACACTCTTTTTTCTTGTGCAAAGTTGTGAAGTTTATTTGGAAAGAAATAGCATTATGGGTTGGTAAACCGTACGTTTCGGAGGAGTGTCTTTCGTGTTTTTGGGATTGGTACTCTTTTTGTAAAGGGAAGAAATTAAGGGAAAGAAAAAGGGGAGTCATTTGGCTTGCAACAACTTGGACCATATGGCTAATTCGTAATGGGGTTTGCTTCTGAAACGACGCGTGGAATGTCAATGACATGGTATGGAGTATTAAATTTTTGGTTTGAAAATGGAATTGTATAGGCGATATTACATATCCCAATTCTAGTTTATACGAATTTAGTAAAGATCATTTACTATTTATGTCGTAATTAAATTGGTTTGTAATTTCTCATTTTTTTGGCGGGTTAGTCCTGTTTTGTGGTGTAAAAGGTTCGGGAACCTTTTGTTCTCGCGTTAATATATTCCTTGATTACACACAAAAAAAATCTTATAGCTTGAAATATGAAAATATGGCTCAATGGAACATGGCTTAATGACTTGTCTTGATAATTTGGCTTAGAGCTTTACAAACTTGCAATTGGGTTGGACTTAACAAGAAGTGGACCTTACATCTTAAATGAAATGGACCTTTAATACAATCTTGTTATTTACACCAAAGAAAAATTCACAAAACAAAAAAATATGACAAAAACTAATTAATTTAAATTTTAATAGAAATTAAAATTAAAATCTTAATTGAATCTTCATTAAAATTATAAATCATAAATGGTTAGAAAAAATAACAAAAATATTTATTAAACATAAAATCAAACAAAATGCATAAATAAAAATGATCATATTTTTTTTTTCAAATGAAATAAAAATGCAAATGAACCGGTAATATACTACTAATATTTTTATGATTTTTTTAAAATAAAGATGAAATAATGGATGCATCCGAAGAGGTGTTGGTGACCGTCTTGGAGTCGTGTGTCCAATGTGCTTCGAAGACGAAGAATCAGCGGTGCATCTCTTCTTCCATTGCAGAATAGCGGTTCAGATTTGGTCGGGAATTTTTGCTTGGTTGGGAATTCCGACACTGATTTTTCCGCAGTCAGTTGTGGAGAGCTTTGAAGTACCAATTGATTTTTTGCAGGGAATATTCAAGAAAAAACTTCGGAAGGTATTATGGTTTTCCGTGACTTGGATCATTTGAATGTCTAGGAATGCGATTATATTTAATGAAGCTACGTTGGATATCCCGTCGATTATTTCTCAGATTAAATCTATCTGGTAGGATTGGTTGGGTTTTTGTAATAATGGTAGGATTGATGTAGCTAGAGAGAATTGGATTGTTAGTCTTGTCGACTATTTGTATCGGGTCAGATAGATTTAATTTTCTGCACCCAAATTTATGCTCTTTTCCTCTGGATTGCTCATAGCACTTTTTATGCTTTTCAATACAATTATATTATTTATAAAATAAAATAAAAAAAGAATTAGCCCAAGTGAATTTTTAAATGTAAACATAAACTAGTTCAACGTTTAACAAAATCTGACTCAGATTAAGAAAAAGTGTTTCATTTATTTAGTATCCCACACTGTACTATTACTTTACCACACCATTATTGCTTAAGATCAACAATTACTACAATTTTGTATTTTAACTTAAATATGTTTACTCAAAAGAATTAATGAAAAAAACTCAGTTCTTTTGTTAAAATTCTAATTCAATAGGTTTGTAAACTCCAATATGTATTGAAAATAAATCATTTCATTTGAATGTCATTCATATAAACATAACACTTTTTAAGTTTATACACTATATGCTACTCAGTATGTTTGTAAGAATTCACACTCTTGGCCAAGTTCATAACTCAATATTGTCTACACAAGAACAACAAGAATTTGGATCCTCTCATGCTCTTTCTCTCATGTTAATGTCAAATATGATAATACAAAAACAAAAACAAAAACGTGTAAGTACAGGGTCGAGTTCAATGATAGTAGTAAAAAATGAAGCTATATTATGTTAAAATATAGCTATCCAATAATTGACTTTTCTAAACAAAAATAAAAAAGTCAAAGCTTAATCTTTATGTATTTCTTAGGAAAAAAAAATACTCTATGATCTAATAAAGTTTTATATTATTTATTTAAAAAAGTGTCCAACGACTAATTATGAGTTTAAAAGTTCAACTAAATTGCTACAGTTAACAACAACCATTACCAAGGCAAGGCGGTAGTGTGTACATATAGGCCTAGCCCTAAATAACCTGAGCAGATTGAGGACAGGTTTGCTTCTTCTACTATACGCTAACCTCAGTCAACTGAATGGCTCTCGAAAAGTCTAAAATACCCTTATTTAAAATTTTGCCACCACATTAAAATTGTGGTTATTTGGTCTTTGTACCATAAAGTTCTTAATTTTATTATTAAAATAATATAACCCTTATACTTTATCAAACTTATCAAATCTCTCTTCATTTCCTATTTTTTTTCTCTTTCACAACTTTCTCACTTCTTTCTTCCAAAAAAAAATTATTTATTATTGATCTATATACTTTTATATACGAAAATGCTATTTATAATCCAAATATTTTTTATTAAAAAATAGTATACAGAAAAAATTTATCCAAAACATTTATTATTGATCTAAATATTTTTTATATACGAAAATGTAGTATTGGTCCAAATATTTTTGTAAATGATACCTAAACAAAAATAATATGTGTATACGAAAAATGATATTTATGATCGAAATATTTTTTATTCAAAAATAATATACGGGAAAAATTCTACTATTGATCTAAATAGTTTTATATACGAAATTTACTATTGATCCAAATATTTTTGTAAATGATACCTAAACAAAAGTGAATTCTTTATATCGGAAAACAATTTATTATTGATCTAAATATTTTTATATACGAAAAATATTATCTATGATCCAAATATTTTTTATTCAAAAATGGCATAGGCCAAAAAATCTATTATTGATCTAAATATTTTTATATACGAAAATTTAATATTTAACCAAATATTTTTAAACGATACATAAACAAAAATAATATGTGTATACGAAAAAATCTATTATTTATGAAAAATGGTATTTATGATCGAAATATTTTATATTTAAAAATGGTATACGCGAAAAAATATACTATTGATCTAAATAGTTTTATCTACGAAATTTACTATTGATCCAAATAATTTTGTAAATGATACCTAAACAAAAATGAATTCTTTATACGGGAAACAATCTATTATTGATTTAAATATTTTTATATATGAAAAATGTTATTTATGATCCAAATATTTTTTATTAAAAAATGACATAGGCCAAAAAATCTATTATTGATCTAAATATTTTTATATACGAAAATTTAATATTGATCTAAATATTTTTGTAAATGATACATAAACAAAAATAATATTTGTATACGGAAAAAAATCTATTATTTACGAAAAATAGTATTTATGATCCAAATATTTTTTATTCAAAAATGATAAATGAGAAAAAATCCACTATTGATCTAAATATTTTTATATTCAAAATCTACTATTGATCCAAATATTTTTGTAAATGGTACCTAAACAAAAATGAAGTCTATATATGGAAAAAATTTATTATTGATCTAAATATTTTTATATACGAGAAATGGTATCTATGATCAAATATTTTTGATCCAAAAATGGTATACGGGAAAAAATCTATTATTGATCTAAATATTTTTATATACGAAAATTTAATATTGATTCAAATATTTTTGTAAATAATACCTAAACAAAAATAATATTTGTATACGGAAAAAAATTCTATTATTTACGAAAACTGGTATTTACGATATAAATATTTTTTATTCAAAAATGGTATACGGGGAAAAATCTACTATTGATCTAAATATTTTTATATATGAAATTTACTATTAATTCAAATATTTTTGTAAATGATACTTAAACAAAAATGAAGTCTGTACGAGAAAAAAAATTTATTATTGATCTAAATATTTTTATATACGGGAGATGGTATTTATGATCAGATATTTTTTATTCAAAAATGATACACGAGAAAAAATCTATTATTAATCTAAATAGTTTTATATACGAAATAATCAATTATTTATCTAAATATTTTATTTAACATTTTATTTAAAATAAATGATGTATTCAAATGCGCGTAACAGAACAGAACCCGTGCGTATGCACGGGTTTGATACTAGTTTTAAAGTATAAAGGCATGGGGTGTGTACTTCACTATAAAACTGTTTTTTAGATTGCTAATATTTGATGGTTATAGTAGAGACCAATCATAAAATATTTTGAAACATTGTTGAAATTTTGTATAGAACTTGTTCAAAGCTTATAAATTCTGTTTAAAATCTCTCTGACTTTGTTTATGAATTATTGAAACCAGGTTTTTATTTGAGATATTTTCTGATTTAGTTGGTTTTGTGAGTTCTTCAATCTATCACATGATTTAGTTGTATTATTATCACTTCTCATGATCTATGCTTGTGGTGAAGTTTTGGTATTTTATAAACACTTTTGTAATCCCTCACTTTTTTGTGAAGTGTAATTTCTCATGTTAGCTTTCTATTATCATGTTGTATGCTGAGATACTGGATTTTTTGCATCTAAACTACATCATCTTGATAATGGACGTGAGTATTGTTGAAGTCTAGTATGGTTATAATCTTTGCATAGAAGGAATTTGTGCATAGTTTGCATCTTTGCTAAAGATTTATGCATTTTAGTTTGTTACACAAACTACTTAAAAGTCAAAAAAGCAAAACCACCGCTTAATACAAACACGTAGCAGCTCATTTAGAAAGGATTTTGTTCGAGAAATCATTATAAGAATGAATCAATTGAAGAGATTTAACCGAAAACTTTAAAATCAGGTTCATTCCCCGGTACGTTGCTGATTTTATACTTCTTTCAAAAAAGATTTCTATACAAGAGATCAGAATAGATGTTTTATTTATAATAGCAATTTTGATATTTATAGTTCACCAGCACTTAATTGGAGAGATACTTGACGAATTGATGATGGTGTAGTTATTCATCAATTCCACATGACTGTAATATGAACTAGAATTATGATGTGGTTTCTTTTTCATGGAAATAGATGAATTGCAAAGCATATAAAACATTCACTTATTGAAAACAAATAAACAAGTGTCATTTCATTGTTTTCATAGTAACCTTGCTTTAACTTGGTTGCTTTCGGGAACTTATCATCATAGGCCAGATTAAAGAGGACACTTAATCTCCTAGCTATTTGGACCTGACCAAATTCATCATCAAGTAAATATTTCCTTGCCGAAAGGAACATTGGTGTCACCCGTGGAATGGAAACCACACAATCAAACGTCAAAATGGCAAACCAAAAAAAAAGAATGAATTGTAACTCCAACGACCAATTTGCTAGAGATTCAATATTATTTTTTGTATTATTATTTTTTGTAACTATATATTCTAACTTATACTATGTCACTGATAGTTCCATATTATTCTTTTTTTTTATTATTAGTCATGCTATGAATTCCCTAATTTCCTAATGTATAAAAATAATATCTTAATAAAATAATTTTGTTTTGTTTTTAAAGTTTTTACATTGTGTAAATTATTAAAATAGTTTAGTTAATTTGTCAAATATTTAATCATGCTTTGCCTTTTTTAATGGAAACTTAATATCTTGGTTTTTTATCACACGATTTTATCATTTCGGTTTTGTACAAATTTAATGTGTCATAAACCACCAAAATTAAAACAAATAATTCCTCATTCAATATCATAATTAAATATTTTAGTATAAAATAAAACAATATATATCATAATAAATTCAAAGATGTATTGTGTTTTTTAATTAATTGATAATATGTTCTCGGTTTTTCATTTTTTTTCCAACTCACGTGTTCTTTTTTATATGATTATTTAATATTGTTGAATTTTTATGATTATTATTCATTTATAATTAAATCATTCATTTTAAATTTACATGTTTCTAAACATATTTTATACAATATTAAATAACTTTACATGTTATTAAACTGTATTTTACGGGTCACTATCAACAGAATACATATTTTATTTATTTTTTTAAATGTTAAAATTCTTCTTATTCTCTTTCTGTCTCATGGATCAATTTTTTTCTTTGTATAATTATTTAATAATTAAGTAATTTACTTTAAATTTATTTATATTTAAATAATTTTATACCATATCAATTGCATAATATTATAATATATTTTTTAATTTTAATAACATTAAAAATATATTTATCTCACGGGTCACTAACAAGACAATATTTTAGTTTAATCAATCATTATTTTTTCATCTCATAATTATATTTTTCTTTTTTGTGTATGATTATTTAGTATAATTAAATCTATATGATTATTGTTCAATTTTTTTAGTTATTTACACAATATCATAATTAAATTACCCGTCCTCTAAATCTACGCTGCTGGAATTGCAAAGCATGGTGAAATTGACTATGAAATAGTTGTTAAGCTTACCTGTTCTCGATACTTGGCCCTATTTTGCGATTGTGTTCTTGACATATCTTAAACTTTTTTTATGGATCATTATTTTAACTTAGAACCTAATTT
The DNA here is from genome assembly GCF_029867415.1 of Vicia villosa. NCBI lineage: Eukaryota > Viridiplantae > Streptophyta > Magnoliopsida > Fabales > Fabaceae > Vicia > Vicia villosa. The sequence continues at coordinate 211,078,394 of NC_081180.1, read as the reverse complement.
TCATACCAATAATATCTTATTAGTAAATTTTTTTAAATGGTTAATTTCCATGATTAAGAGTCCCTTGTAAATATCTCAGAATCCTCTTGATTAATTTTCATGATTAAGAGTCCCTTGGAGCCAGAAGCAGTCCATGATTAAGAGTCCCTTGTAAATATCTCAGAATCCTCTTGACAGCCTTCCAGTGACTTCAAGGGGATTAGAGAGAAATTGACAAACTTTGTTGACAGCAAATGAGATTTCTGGCCTGGTTATAGTAGCATACTGTAAAGCTCCAACTATAGACCGAAACCTTGTAGGATCAGTCACATTTTCTGAACCAACCTTGGACAATTTTGTGCTAGAAGCCATAGGGGAAGTAATAGCTTTTGCAGATTCCATGTTGGCTTTGAGAAGAAGATCCTTTAGATACTTAGTTTGAGACAGCATAAGAGAGCCATTAGGAAGATGGTGAACCTCTATGCCCAAAAGTAATCCAGCTGGCCCAAGTACCTGTGATGATTATATCATCCGCATAAACCAGAACTAGAGTGCAGTCAGTGGAAGTGTGAAGCATAAATAGGGATGGATCACATCTGCTTGCAGTGAAATTAAGGGACAGTAGAGCACCTTTTAGTCTGTCAAACCAAGCCCTTGGCGCCTGTTTAAGCCCATAGAAAGCTTTGTTTAGTTTACATACCCGTTTTGGGCCAGACTTTTCAAAGCCAGGGGGATGGACCATATATACCTATTCATTGAGAATGCCATTGAGAAAGGCATTGTTGATATCAAGCTGCTGAATGGGCCAGCCATGAGATATAGCAAGTGTGAGGACTGTTCTCACAGTTATAGGTTTAACCATTTGAGAGAAAGTCTCAGTGAAGTCAAAGCCTTCTATTTGATGAAACCTTTTTGCCACCAATCTGGCCTTGTACTTGTTAATGGTACCATCTGCATTTTCCTTCACTCTGAATACCCACTTGCAACCAATGGGTTGTCTGTGAGCAGGAGGAGGAACTAGTGTCCAGGTATTATTTTTTAGCAGTGCATCATATTCTGCCTGCATAGCTGCATACCATTCAGGGATGGCCAAGGCTTGTCTATAGGAGGTTGGTTCAACATGAGTGAGGAGAAGGGTAGGTTGAAGTCTGGGCTGAACTATGCCATTTTTTTTCTCTAGTTTGCTTGGAGTGGGAGTTAAGAGGGTGGATTCTGGGAGCAGGCAAAATTGCCAGAGGAGATGAGGAATGGGAGGGACTAGATGAGTGGGACAGATTTGAGGATATGGAATCCACATGAAAGGGGGAGGTGGGTAGCTGAATAGGAGTATTCATGTTTGGGACAAGATCTGATGACTGAGTGGATTGGGATGAAGGATGGGAAGGTGAGGATGAGAGGGGAGTTGGGTAGCTGAATAGGAGTATTCATGTTTAGGACAAGATCTGATGATTGAGTGGATCGGGATGAAGGATGGGAAGGTGAGGATAAATGTGAATGTTGTGTGAAAGGGACATACTCAGTTAAAGAGGGATTAGTAGGAGCAGGAGAGGATAAAGAGGGATGGTGAGTGGAGGATTGAGATTTAGTAGGAGCAGTAGAAGGAACTAGTAGTGGGTGAAGGCCTCAAAAAGGGTTGAATGTTATGGCTGGAGAAGATAGGACTGTTTGGGCTAGAGAATGAGGGAGAATCTGGCACAAACAGTTTGGAATAGGGAAACTCAAGTTTATTGAAAAGAACATCTCTAGAGATGAAGAGTCTACCACAAGGATCTAGACACTTGTACCCCTTGTGTGTGGGAGAGTAGCCAAGAAACACACTTTTTAAAGTGCATATCAAGTTTGTGTGAATTATAGGGCCTTAAGAAAGGAAAGCAAGCACACCCAAAGGTTTTTAGGAACTTGTAATCATGAAATTGAAGATAGAGAGAAAAGAAGGGTGACTTGTTGTGTTGGGAAACAGAAAGAAGTCTATTGATAAGGTATGTGGCTGTTAGAAAGGCATGGTCCCAGAATTTTAAAGGAAGTTTGGATTGAGCAAGCAAGGACATACCAACTTCTACAATATGTCTGTGTTTCCTTTCTACAAAGCCATTTCGATGGTGAGTATGGGGACAGGTTAGTTTATGAAATATGCCTAGGGTGGATAGGTAAGAGGTGAGAGGCCTAAACTCTCCTCCACAATCTGTTTGAATAGCTTTTATTTTGTGGTTCAATTGAAGTTCAACAAGAGTTTTGAATTGTTTAAAGGTCTCAACAGTGTGAGATTTTAGTTTAAGTGGATAGATCCAAGTGTACCTACTGAATGCATCCACACAAGTGAGAAAGTATGTGTATCCACATGAGGAAGTAACAGGGGCAGGCCCCCAAAGATCACATAAAATTAGGTCTAAAGGCTTAGTATAAACAGCAGTGGAAGAATGAGATGGCAACCCATGGGCTTTGCCTAGACATCATGTAGTGCAGAAATCAAGAAGATTTTGATTAGGTATAGAGACATTACAAAGGGATATAACACTCTTAAGAGTTTCATGATTGGGTTGTCCCAACCTACAATGCCAGGTTTGATACAAACTAGGGATTTTATTACATTGGGAAGGCAAATTATGCCTAGAAGCTAAACTAGATTGGAAACTGAAAGAGCTTGAGGAGAGATTTGAGAAGTGACAGGTTCCAAGTTGTCAAATTTGTAAAGGCCATCACTTCCAAGGGAGCCTCTTAACAAGATCCTAGAGGAAGCCTGACATTTCATAAGTCATTAGATGGAATTCAAAATACACTGCATTGTCTTTAGCAAACTAACTAACACTGACAAGATTTTTGTTAATGGCTGGAACCAGTAAGAGTTTATTCAATTTTAAGGAGGTGTTAGGATAGTAAGGTGAGGGAAAAGATAAGGAAGCAAGGGATTTAATAGACAATCCTTGACCATTTCCAATATGGACTTGGTCTGAGCCAGGCCGGGGAACAGTTTCCAAGAGGTTGGCTGGATCAGGAGTCACATGATGAGTAGCTCCAAAACCTGGATAGCATGCTTAATTATAGAAGGGACTGGAAGCCTCTGTACCAGTAAGCAAAGCCTGAGGTCTTGCTGCACTCAACTGACTGTTATAGGGAGCTTGAGGATGCCTTTAAGAAGGCACTTGTTGGAACGCAGATGGACGATAGCTAGGGTGAGTCCAGACATGAGATTGAGCAGTACCATCGCTAGCATAAGGGGAAGGAATTCCATAGTTCGCATAAGGATCAGGTGAATTACGGAAATAGAAATAGCTAGCCTCATGACCTGTTTTGTAGCAAATCTGACATTGAACTGGACCTCTGTTACCAAAGTGTCCACCACGACCTCGAAATCTACCACCACGATAGCTTCCTCTACCACGAAAACCACCACGTCCACTAGGATTCGAATTGTAACTACGAAAACCACCACGTCCACCAGGATTCGAATTGTAACCATCAATAGCTGGACTTTCAGGAAAAGATTGCTGAGAGTTGGAGGACGGAGGAGTGCCTTAAGTGAGATTCACAGCAACAATTTCAGTAATATCCATCTTAGATTTTTCAATCCGAGCCTCTTGAGCAAGAAAAAAAGACTCAAGCTCATCAAGAGAGGTGAGATCAGTCCTGGAGTTCACCGCAGCCAAATCAGAATCATATTCAGTTGGTAGTGCTTCAAGAATCAGCTCAACTTGATCGCGGAGGAGAACAAGATCTCCGATGGACATGAGTGTACTTACAACGGTGCAAACACACGCCAGAAAATCAGCAATGGTGCGAGTGCCTTTGGTAAGCAATCAGAGCTCCGATCGGAACTGTCTTGACTTCGTCTTCATTTGCGTGTTGTAGTACAGATGGATTTCGTCTCAAACTTGCCAAGAGTGGCGAAGAAGAACAAATCGAGAGAGAAGCGCATCGGAGATGGTTGAAAGGAGCCACGTGCACAGTAACGCGTCTTCTTCTTCCCGGTTAACATACGCAAGATTCTCAAGTTGTGCTTCGCGATCAGCAACAGAGAGAAATCGCTCAAGAATTTGGGGCGAAACCATGAATCGCACCATTTTGGTGCCTCGAAGCACACCTTCAACTTGATGAAGCCATTGACGGTAGTTAGATTCATCCAATTTGACAGATATCTTCTGTTTGAAAGTCATAACAGCAGCAGAAAGTGTTTGATCAAAATTCGCAGAAAGCGAAGGAGAAGAAGCCATGGGAGACAGATTTGAACCACGTTGGTGAGTTCAGAGAAAAAAGGCTCTAATTGGTTGGGCATAACAGAAATATGTTATTCTGGTATGCCACCTGTCAGCCTCCTATACTAGCACTTAATACAAATACATCTCTAATACCATTTTATTCAAATATATACTGATTTCAATTTATTATTATATGTAAAAATTAATTTAAGATAATATGTAAATATTATAAACAATTAATATATTACATTAACAAATAAATAACACTAACAAATAATTAACATTAACTAATAAATATTAGTTGAATAATTTATTAAATATTATATTAATAATTACATTAACTAATATCAAAAGTTTAAAAAAAATACTCATCAAACATAAATATGGTCGAATAATACTCATGTAAAATTAATATGAAAAATAAATAGTGCCGATTTAATAATTAGATATTTTGAAATTTAAAAATTATTAGATATTATTAGATATTTTGAAATTTAATAATTTAATAATAAAAGTTATTAAAATTAAAATCCATCAAGACCAACTCTTAGACTTTCTGGAATTATTAGATATTTTGAAATTTAAAAATTTAATAATAAAAGTTATTAAAATTAAAATAAATAAAAAAAAACAAATGCCACGTGAAAAATTTAAAAAAAAAAATTAAAATTTATTTTCTAAAATCAATTAAAAAAATTTTAAATAATATTTTTTAAAAAATAAAAATTTTAAAATAAATATATTAAAAAATGCCACATATATATCACGTGAATTAAAAATGCCAACATGTCAATGACACGTCATCATTTTAAGTGACAAGATCGACAAAGGTTCAAAACGAGAGAATCTCCATGTTTCAAGGATGAAATCTGTGTTTTTTTTACAAAGTTGTTTTTGAAATTCGCCCCAAATGATAGGGGCAAAATGTTTGAGACGACATAAACTATTTTACAACAATTAAGTGAAATTGATGTACCAAAGTTGAAACGACAGAAACTATTTTACAAATTTGATTATATCAAAATCTCAATAACGTTCATAAGCAGATCATAAATTGATAGTCAATTGCAGCCTTTAGATAGCTCTTTTTTAAGTTACGTCACTCCACTCCACTCTACTCCATTATTAGAAAGAGCACAATTTATTTTTTTTAACTAGTGTCTTACCCGTGCGTTCGCACGGGTACCCGTCGTTTTCGCGCATTGTGATTGAGAAAAATAAAAGATATTAGTAAAAAATTAAGTTTTGGGTAAAATTGAAAAAGTTATAAAACTAGTAATATTTTATTTAACAAATTATAATGAAGGAAAAGTTTTAAAATCGCAAATTCACGAATTATAATGAAGAAATATTCAATCAAATTATATAATTCAATTAGTGATAACTATTAGCCCAATCTCAAACTATCAGCTAAGGAGAATCGATTATTTTTTTGCTAGCTAAGGAGAAAATTAATTATTTTGGCTCAATTATAACTACAAACTATCAGCCCAATCTCAAACTATCAGCTCTGTCTTGTAGGCCAATGAGAAACCACTACAAATTCCATTTATAATAATGATTCATTCAAAATGCATAATTAATAGAAAAATACTTTGACCAGTTACTTCATGTTCCCGTTAATATTCATTATTTTGATAAGTAACTTCGTATTCCCGTTAATATTTCAAATTTCTTCCCATTAATTTTCAAAATTTTGATCAGTAACTTCATGTTCTTGTTAATATTCATTATTTTGATCAGTAACTCCTTGTTCCCGTTAATATTCATTATTTTGATCAATAAGTTCGTGTTCCCGTTAATATTCCAAATTCGTTTCCGTTAATATTCAAAAAAATTATCAGTAACTTAATGTTCTTGTTAATATTCAATATTTTGTCAATAACTCCGTGTTCCCGTCAACATTTATTATTTTGATTAGTAACTTTGTGTTCCCGTTAATATTCAAAATTTGTTCCTGTTAATTTTTAAAATTTGGATAGTAACTTAATGTTTTCGATAGTATTCAAAATTTTGATCATTAACTTTGTGCTCCCGTTAATATTTAATATTTTAATCAATAACTCCGTGCTCCCGTTAATATTCAATATTTTGATCAGTAACTCCGTGTTCCCACTAATCAGGGGTGGCCCTGAGCACGGGCTCGTGGGGCGGGAGCCCAGGGCCCCATAATTTTAGGGGCACCAAAATTTTTTATCCCTATATATATTAAAAGAGAATTTTCTATTATAAAAATATTTGCTAAAATTTATTTTTTTGAAAAATACTGGCTAACAAATATACAGGAGCACTACAAAGTCAAAATTAATAAAAGAATGTAGAGAATTTGGAATTGTAAATGCTAAGCCTAGTGCTAAAAAGATTGAGAATGAAATGGAGATTGAATGTGTGTTTATTCAAAACGTTAAATTCATAGAAAACAACACTATGATGAAAATCCATCTCAACCCCCACAATTGAATCTTGAGTCTGCTGAAGAGTCTTTTCAAAATCACTATTTCTTATATATTGTAGATCAAACAATTGACTCACTTGATAGAAGATTTGAGCAGTATAGCACATATGAAAATATTTTTGTATTCTTGTTTAGTATTGAAAGGCTTGGATCATTATCTGATAGGGACTTGAAAGCATGTTGTAAACATCTTGAAACTTGTTTAAAACATGACGATTCTCTTGATCTTGATGGTGAAATTTTGTTTGAAAAATTGAAAGTTATCAGAGAAGTTTTAACAGTTGAATCAAGTCAAGCTATATGATATTGAATTCTTTAAAGACTTTTAATTGTTTTCCTAATGCATGCATAGCTTATAGAATAATACTAACTATTCCTATCAGTGTTGCATATGCTGAGAAGAAGAAGAAGAAAAAGAAGTGTCTTTATAGTGGTTTATGTTTTGATGTAGTATAAACATTTATTTAAAGATCCATACTTGTATTCTTTTTGCACAATGTCAAATAAAAATGTGTTTTTATCAAATTATTTCTTTTATCCTTATGTATTTATTGTTAAAAAAAGTTTATAAGGGCACCACTCTTTTGATTCGCCCAAGGCACCCAAATTCAAAGGACCGGCCCTGCCACTAATATTCAATATTTTGATCAATAAACTTCATTTCCCATTAATATTCAATATTTTGACCAGTAACTTCATGTTCCCCTTAATATTTAATATTTTGATCGGTAACTTCGTGTTCTCGTTGATATTCAATATTTTGTTCAGTAACTTCATGTTCCCGTTAAAATTCAATATTTTGATCAATAACTTCAAGTTCCCATTAATATTCATTATTTTGATCACTAACTTCGTGTTTCTGTTAATGTTTCAAATTTGTTCCTGTTAATATTCAATAGTTTGATTAATAACACCATGTTTCCGTTATTATTCAATATTTTTAGCAGTAACTCCATGTTCCCGTTAATATTATATACTTTGCTCTGTAATTTAATACTCACATTAATATTCAATATTTTGATTACTAACTTCATGTTCTCGTTAATATTCAATATTTTGATTAATAACTTTATGTTCCCGTTAATATTCAATATAGTTTGATCAATAACTTTGTTTTCCCGTTAATATTCAATAGTTTGATCAATAACTTCGTGTTCTCGTTAATATTCAATATTTTGATCAGTAACTTTATGCTCTCGTTAACATGCCATTTTTTATCAGTAACTTCATGTTTCCGTTAATATTCAATACATTTAATATTTTGATCAGTAATTTAATATTATCTTTAATATTCAATATTTTGATTAGTAACTTCATGTACCCATTAATATTAAAAAAAATATTAATATTCAATATTTTGATTAATAACTACATGTTCCCGTTAATATTCATTTTTTTATCAGTAACTTGATGTTTCTATTAATATTCAATATTTTGATGATATTTTTGAAACAAAAATAAATTAATTTTAACATTGTTTAAAAATATTTGATGATAATTAAATTTTTTTATAATAATAAAAATCTTAAATTGACAAATTATAATGAAGAAATATTCTATCAAATTATATAATACAATTAATAATAAATATTTAATATAATTGATTAAACTCAATTTACAAATCAAATATATTATTCCATATATAAAATATTTGAATCAATAGTTAATTATTTCTATATATAAATATTTTTGTTTTGGAATTATTTATAAAACTATTTAGTTTAAATCAATTGTAAACTTATTCTCGTTATTACATTTAATTAAATGTGTTAATATCAGTACCATATGTGCGTACCATATAATTACCCGTGTGTATCCGTAACATATTATTTTATATTTGGATAGAATTGACCCATTAAAGTTTTAATGGTAATATTTCAATTATATTATATTATATATAGATAAATATATATATATATATATATATATATATATATATATATATATATATATATATATATATATATATATTGATTATTGATGAACTTGTTCAATTAAATTTTAAATTTTATAAATGACAAACAAATTGTATGATTAATAAAAAATATCATACAATTTTGATATTATTTATTCATATATTACTTATGTTTCATTCTATTACTACTTATTCATACATTACTTATGTTTCATTCTATTACTATTTATTCATACAATACTTATGTTTCATTCGATTACTTATGCTTATTAACACCCATAGTTATTTTTAAATATTTTTTTTTTAAAAAAAAGTCAATAGATCTAATATATTTATTTTATTTAATAATCTCTAAAAAATTTCATATATATATATATATATATATATAACTTTCATATTTTACATTTTAAATAATTTAGTAGTATTAGTAAGAAATCTTATTAAAGTGAAAATAGAAAATAGTAGTTAGTTTTTCTATACAGAGAATGACGATGGCACATGTTGTATTTTAAATATTTTGAAAATATACTTTATTTTTATAATAATATCTATGAATTTTTTATCAAAAAACTCCATATAATATATAAAAGCAATGATATGCCTAAAACATTTTATTAAAATATGTATCTAATAATATTTATCCTTTTGTTAAATGAGAGGTTAAAAATCTTCTAACCATATGAAATTTGGTTTCAAAATTATGTTGATAAATTCATTATTTTGGAAAGTTTCTATTAAATAATTTTGAAGGAAATCAAGTGAGATAAATTATATTTATTAATTTTTAATGATAATAACTTTCCTTTCAATTTTTGGTGATACAACATCAATATAATTGGAGTACTAAATATATTTGTAACGTATTTATTTTATACCAATTAAGATATTGGTAAGTAATTGATATGATTTTAATGTATTGATTCTATATCAATTAAATTATTCCCAACGTACTGATTTTAAGGTATGGGTCGTTAAAAAGGTTTTTATATCTTAGAAAGTTAGATAATTTTAGGTAAATCATACAAAAGTACAATATTTACTCAAAATTATATTATTTTTAGGTCAATCATACAATAGTGTTAAAACAATATAATTTTGTAAGATATAAAAGTACAATATTTTCTCAAATCTAATAATTTAAATATACATATGGTAAGTACTAAAAGAATAAGAAATCAAAAGTTGCAATCACATGCATTAAATCATAAATTAAAAGTTGCAATCAATCGATCAATGATTACTAAAGATAATTATGATATTTAACTTTTTTATAAGTAAATGATTTTTGTCTTTTCATTCTAAACTTTTTATTTACCTAAAAAAATATACTGTTTTTTTCTTTATTCTTTGATTCTATTTTCTTATACATTTCAAAATTATGTATATGTTTTGAATTTGTAATATTTTATTATATTCTATATTTATTTATTTTTGTTCGACCTTAGAATAAATAAATATCACTAATATTTTATAAAACTAACTTTATATATATATATATATATATATATATATATATATATATATATATATATATATATATATATATATATATATATTGATAAACTTAATTTTTTTAATTTAACCTAACTAAAATATTCTTTAGTTATATGAATTAATATACAATATTATGTTATTTATATATTATAGTATCTATAATTTTTATAGCTACTAAGATTTAATATAAATATCACTCAAATATAAAATCAATTAAT